>NW_024470072.1:0-187957 GCF_000721775.1 Aureobasidium melanogenum CBS 110374
CGAAACCTAGGCCAGGCTTTCAAACCATTTATCCTTAGCCAAGGAGGCCTACTGGGAAAGGAGACCTCGCAGACCTATAAGGAGCTGCAACAGTCCTTCTCTCCTAGTATAGCTGAATGGCTAGACAAGTACATCTCTACTTTACTTGTCCGACTCCGAGCCCGGAACTGGATGGGATACGGGATTAACTAACACTACACGATCTAAAGAAGGTAGACCACCTGTTTCCTTACCGCACCTAGGTTTCTAAGTTTAGGAGCATAATATAGCTTATATAGTATTGTATCGAAGTTCTGCAAACCCTAACCCTAACCCTAAAAACCCTAAAACCCTAAAGGTAGAGAGATGGCACAAAGGAGACGAACTCAAGAACTTGACTCAGTGGTGTCTTGAAATTCAGATAGCAGATGGCAGGACTTCCCTGTGGGGAAAAGGACACTGACAGATAGTATTCCTTTCTCGCTGATGCAATAATCACGAAGGCTTGATTCATGCTGGGATAACCCGAGCAAGGTCGTGGTTCATGATCTGACCTCCTTATTCTGGTATAGTCAATTTTCAACAGTTCACAGTTCACGATGCGGCCCGCCTCGCCTGACATTTCTAGAAACGAACCTGCTGCCGAGGTCAGCTGCTGATCAATAGCTTTCGAATTCACATGGCCAAGTCCTGCAAGCAATCAATCCTCGGCGCATTTACCACCTTACATTCTGAGGACTTGACTGGTATAGGGTTTGACTGGTATGGGAGTTTGCCGAGGTTCACGAATTAAGGCTCAGGAATATATTAATCCCTCCACAGGTCTTATCCACCAAGTGCGGGGAACGGGTTTCAGGACGATCGCGTGCTTGAAAACGCAATGTCTAAGCGTTCAAAACGCCTCGAACATCCAATGGGATACCTTAGAGTTGTGATCGCAAGCTTTAAGCGAGCGATACTCATATAAAATCCTTTAGTAAACTTCGATGAGCACTGAGCGGTCTGCCATACTATGCATCAAGACACCCCGAGGCTCGCTTCACCTACAGCAAGATCAGCATGCCTGTGTTGCTCGCTAACGTCTCGATTGAAAGGCATCGTTAGATGTTGACCGCTCGCCTGAAGATCTGTCTAGGGTATATAAAGGTATCTTCTCTTCTTTACGGAATCTTCAAACAGCAGCTTGCGACCTATCCACTTTCGCTCTGTATATCCTTTGCCTTTTTCAAATCAATCCTGCCCTTCGTGATGTCGTCCCTCTTTGCATTGGCCAAGGCTGCATGCCTTCTACTGCTCGCTTCTGAAGCATTTGCAAGCCCCATCGAGAAGATCGAAGAGCTCGAGAAACGTGCCGTCTGCACAGCATACAGTATGTCTTGCCACGAATCTTCTTATGCTATTGCAAAGTGCTGACATGAATAAAAGCTCTCATTGAGACTCGAGGCACTGGCGAGCCTCAAGGTCCATCGAATACTTTCAAGACCATGGATGCTGCCATTCTTGCCCAGCTCATGGGCGGTAGCGAGGTTGGTGTTCAAGTCTGTCTTGAGATGAAGTATCACTGACAAGCTTTAGTATGACACCGTCTATCCAGCCAGTGTTGATCAGAACTCTGCTGCCGGTACCGCTGATGTGAGTAAAATCTTTCAATGATCCAATCAATGTTTGTACTCACGATCACAGATTATCAACCAAATCAACACTGGTCTGGAGGCCAACCCCAACAGATGCTTCATCCTAGAAGGTTACTCCCAAGGTGCCGCTGCAACTGTTGATGCTATGCCCAAGCTTACTGGCGCTGCTTTCAATGCCGTCAAAGGTGTCTTCCTTGTCGGCGACCCTCACCACAAAGCTGGCCTAGCTTGCAATGTCGATTCTAAGGGCGGCTCTACTACCAAGAACGTCAATGGTCTCAGTGTCCTTCTTGGAAGTATCCCGAAGAACTGGGTTAGCAAGACTTTAGATGTCTGCGCTTACGTGAGTTCACAAGCCTCTTGGAACTCGTCAAGAGGATCACTGACCATATTTAGGGCGACCCCGTCTGTGATACTAACCCCGATCATGGCTTGGACGTCTCTGCACACTTGTCTTACAAGTCTGATGCAAACGTGCAGAACCAGGGCATCAAGTTTGTTCTCGGCAAGCTTCGTGGAACTAGCTAGATATTGTCTTCTGATATCACGATATATATGACTCCTGAGAACACGACAATCACACATGAGAGAGTTTCAACTTCTGTTCTGTTTTGTCTTCCATCATAGTCTCAAAGCCTTGAGAAATGTAGTGAATATGTGTACTTCTGTAACAATCTTGCTGAGTAGTATTGTATAGCCTGTCAGTCGAAAGATTGCTATGACGTCGCGTCATTTCTCACCAACACAAGCTCCGCGGACCTGGAAGATCATCCTTTCTTGTGCATAGAGAGCCCGAAACAATCAAGAAAGAGCCGACCTGTCAGGCATGGTCATTCTCAAAGGCTCTACGTGCAGAGTCCACCTGAAAAATGCCCTTGTCGTCTGTGTGCGCCGCCACGAAAGCTTCATTGTACAGTTTGACCGTGAAATCACTCTCAAAGCACAGATGCGTAGACAGAGAATCTGCTTCCTCGAACCTGACTCGCCATTCGCGCCACGAGTCATCGGGTTCATCAAAGCGCTCTTCACACTCGGTGTTCCATTGATTCAACTCATCTTCGGTCATGATTCCTGGATCGCGCATGGCAAGACTCGAGTATGAGTGCGCGAGGATAACCGTGTGATCTATAGCACTGCGCTGGTCGAGTAAAGCATACTGGCATGCTTCTAGATCACTAGCCGATGGAGGATCGTCGAGATGAGTAGCGACGAAGTTGCATATCTGCTCTCGACATTGAAAATCGCTAATGAATAGATCGACAGGTGGTGAAGTGCACCGAGGATCAAATGTTGTCTGAGTTGAGTCGCGGACAAGTGAGAAGAAATTGTGTTTTGGTGTCTCCAATAGCGTGTCGATGATCTGGCAATTGTCAATGGATAGTCTGAGTGAGGTTCAATGTTGCTCACAGATGTTGGAACTTGAGAGATGCAGAACAGTAAGAAGGACGACATGTTGTTGCACTCAAGAAGTTGTCGGACCTGCGAATGAGTCTGTGTCCGCTTTTGTGACAGGTGTCTGTAGTCTTGTGACAGAAGTCTGTAGTCAAAGAAAGGGCGGTCACTGGAATTTTGGACTGGCCTTGGGATCTGCAAGGTTATACCTCGGAAGGTGTTGAAGGTCACATTGCACAGCCGACGTTGCGAAGGATCATTAACATTCGATATTATTCCCGAAGCCACTGCCACATAGCCCCAGAGTTCTATTATATTATGTCATTAAGGTAGAGGTGCACCAAAGAACTCCAACTCAACTCGTCGGGTGTTGACAAAGGTCCTGTTTCCTCGAATGTTGTTCGAATTAGGCTCTCCGATCAATGCCAGCTCGGTGGTAAGCTCCTTCTTTATGATATCCAAAAGCTTCGAAACTCCTTGCTCGCCATAGACGTTGGCATACATTGGTGCACGTCCCAGACCGACTGCACGAGCACCAAGAGCCAACAAGGTGATGATGTGACTTGCGCGACGTACACCTCCATCAGCATAGATCTCAATCTTGTCAAAGACTTCAGGATACAGGCGATGAACATCGAGAAGCACTTCGACTGCCGTAGGCGCCATGTCGACAACGCGACCACCATGGTTCGAGATGTAGACAGCAGGGAAGCCAAGGTCCGCGCAAAGCTTGACATCGTGAGCAGTCTTGACACCTTTTGGAACGATTGGCAGAGTTGTCATGTTTCGAAGCTTGTTCAATGATTCAATGGTGAATGTAGAGCTGTGACCGGCATCACCACCTGCAGAAAAACGAAGGTAACGATCTCTGATTCCATTGACACCCTGATATCTTGTCAGAAGATCGATCTTTGTATAATGCACACGCACATACCGTGTTGTCCACCGTCAAAAAGATGGCCTTGAATCCTGCCTTCTTCATACGATTCAACTCGTCTTGAAGCTTTGCATTGTCTGACCAGATGTATTCTTGATGGAACATGACCTGTCCACTCGCAGCTGCAGCACCAATCTCCTCAATCGATTGCGACGACGAGATAGATGGTACGTATAGGAGATTTGCAGCTCCAGCAGCTTTCACGAGATTTGACTCGGCTCCGTTACTTGCATACCCAGCTTTTGCAGCAGGAGCAATGAAGAAAGGGGCATCAAACTCGTATCCAAGAATGCTCGTCTTTGTGTTGATATTTGACACGTCGGTGAAGCTGAAACCATTCAATCGGATCTTGTTCCAGTCACGCATGTTGGCGTTGTATGTGATCTCATCCAAAGCAGCTGTGCGGTAGTACGCATAGTGTCTGTCGGACAAGACATTCTTGGCGGCGATCTGGAAGTCATTTGCATCGACGAGGTCCTCAATTGGAGGTAAGGTTCCAGTCGTCCAGCTTGAAGTGTCAAGCCCAGTGTCAGGAAGACCTTCAGTATCGATCTGAACAGCAGACGTGCTGACTGCACACAGTGCCAACGAAATAAAAAGCGAGCGCATGTTGGACTGGAGCCTAAGGAGGTGACGACGGAGGCAGACTTGAACTTAAGTGACACCCACTCGAGGAATATCATCCTCTTATATGATTGTGCCCTATTGATCGATTCCAAAGATAGCTTGCGCATGGCGGCAAATCCCCATCCGTCTAATTTTTATTGTTCATGCAGTTGATCTGCAGAGCATTGGTATTTGGTCCGTTCGCAAATCTGCACGTCCAAAATCCGCAGCCAATTGGTGGGCCTTGATTCCTGAATCCTTTCTCTGCAAGGATTGCACTGATATGTTTTCGGATGCGGCAGAAAATGCTGTGTACTGTCCCGCGATAAAGATCTGGGTGGGTCACAGGCGCAGGTACCCGAGCGTTCCTCGAATTGGTGTTGTCGTTCTGGAAACCATGTTGTACAAGTAGGGCCAAGTGCCGACAGACGCCTTGACAGACGTTGAAATTCGCGTCGCGGCATTTGATTATGCCATCAGGAGACTGTCGGCGGCACAGGCGAAGACTGTCATGTAACAAAAGCAGGAATCAGACATTTGCAGGCGATCTACACGAGATCAATCTGTTCGTCTCGTGTTCGTCGCAAGCGAGCCGTATTCAAGACGAAGGATGCGAGCGAGCCCTGTCGCGCATGGAATTATCGAAGGCGTGCATGGCAAAAATGACAAGCCTTGCAGTGCATTCGAAACAGAGTGGATAAGGCACCGAAGAGATCGTCATATTTGTGCCGGTTGATTTCTTTATCTGATTCGTGATGGCCCTGGCATCGGAAGATGTCGGTGCTCGGCATCGTTTCAAGTTGAGCTCGGACGGAGCATGGATCTCTTTTGGGCCGCCGTCAACGGATTTGCAAATGCATAAAAAAGATGCACACGTCTGCAACGATTTGTGACGAAATACACACTCATGTACCTTTGGTCAGACACGGCAGCAATGCCAGCATGAAGCTTGCACACATCACCTGAAAGCAGAGGAATTCAAAATTTTGCATGGCTTGTAGTATGACCAACTGCTCCAATCAGCTTTCACCAGGCTGGACCCCGTAAGCGCTTGTGAAATCCTTCTCGAGCAATTGACCAGCTGATGGCAGTCGTGTATCGGTACCGTATCTCTGAGCTCTTCAAGCTATAAGAAGACCGTTTGCGAACTCCAGAAGCAGTGTCATTAGGATCATTCCCGAATATCTGCGACAGTCTTTTTGCTTCCTTTCGCATTCCCTTCGATCGAAGCGTCCAAACATCCGATCAGCTGCAAAGTATATCAGTCATATTATGGACACAAATCTGATCGCTAAGCTCCTTGCTATTCCTTGTGGATTTCTGATGGCCAGCTATAATGCGACCTTCTCACAGAACGTCATGCCACATCTCTACACTCAACCAGCTTCAGTGGTGGCCCCTATCTTTGCCAAAATCTATAAAACCGGTTTCAAAACCATGTTGCCTCTTGCGAGCACCGCCATCGTCGCTTATAGCTATCTAGCTTATTCGAGCACACCTCGCGAAAGACAACTGTATGGCTCAGCTGCGGCCTTGACCTTTGCCACGCTACCGATGACTCAAATCATCATGATGCCGACTATTGCTCGACTCCAAGAGATCAGCGAAAGTGGCAGTTTGCAGGCAGCAGCAGGAATGAATCAGGAAGTCACGAAGTTGGTAAAGACTTGGGTAGCACAAAATTACTTCCGGGCTTCGATCCATCTGACTGCTGGGTTCATTGGCCTCTTTACAGCCCTTACTTAGCTTGAGATACATGGAGCAGGAGTTGAAGTTCTGATAAGCTGAGTCTGAGTTGCCATTCAGTGGCTGTGGTGTTCCCTTTAGCCAATGATTTTCAGTGAGCTCTCTGCCCAATCTCTCCGAAGTCTAGCAATGTGAAGAGATGGGATCGCAACATCAATTTCTAATGCTATGCAAGAGTATTTTAGAGCATCTCGCAAAGTGTCTATGTAATTGATAGACTCGCATTGCCATGCGCGTATGTAGATGAAAACTCTCACTGCTCAGAACTCGTTTCTCTCCTTCCATCTCGACCTCTCGAATCTGCATAATACACAGCAACCTGGCTTTTACTACCATCCTGTATAATGCTTGTTGTGCGTTGAGCATATGATTCGGCCAGCTGCATGCCAACTATGATAGCCGCATCATCGTCATATATGGATGCTTCGAGAAGTGTGGACTTTGCAGGATAGAAGTACGACAAGCTCCAATATACGAAACTCGCGCTAACGAAGCCATACAAGTAATTCATGTCGTACTGTGAAATATGTCAGCAAGCGCATCTCGATATCCCGTGGCAAGCATCTTACAATATGTGCGAAGCCAGATGGTATCTCTAAGCTCTTGTTTACTGAGCTTGCCAGTCCCGGTAAGTTGGGCACAAGAGATGACAATAGTGCTACCACAGCACGCCAGTTGATGCCATGTTTGTAGCGGTATCGTCCATGTCTTCTGTACAAACCGGGAACATCAATGTGACGTCTTTTGACAAGCCAGTAATCTGTGGCCATGATGGAGGCGATAGGGCACAAGAAGACAGCCAGGCCAACCATAAAGTTCAACAACGATTCAGCAGAGTATACAATCTTCCAAGGCACCATGATCCAGCCAGCTGTAATGGTGATGATTACAACGCCTCGGCGAATATTTATGTACCTGTCGGCAATATCAATACATCAAGCTACAAAGGTGATCGGGAAGTTAGGCTTACTTTGGAAACAAGTTGGTCAGATCGTTGGATGCACTGATGACATTGGCACTTAGATTCGTGCCGATCTGAGCGATACACCATGCAAAGCCGACGAAGAAAGCAAGACACTTTCCTCCGGGCGTTTCCCACTGAGCTGCAAGCCCAATGGGATCCCAGATATACTCGCCATAGACGACTTTGGCCGAGGATGTCGAGATGATGCCAAACAGTCCAAGAACAAGACAGATGAGAGGCAGGAAGAAACCCTGCCAGTATACTCCCTTAGGATCTCTGAGATACCTTGTGAAGTCGGCGACGTTGGTAGCCATTGTCGCCCAGCTACCCGCAACACTCATCAAGCTGGACATGATCAGCCACGAGCGTCTCGATCCAGATACCTGGTACTCCTGTTTCCAGATGTCACCTGTTCCGCCAGCGAGCTGTGTCATATAAATGACTGTGGCTATTGAAACTGCAATCACGACGACCGCCTTGAACCAGAAGAATGCTTTCAACTTGTGAGGTGGCGTCAACAAGAACGGAAACTGTATGCTCCAGAACAGGCAGTGTGATATCAACTGTTGCGAGGTGATACCAACCGAAGCTGGAATGTGATTTGGGATATCAAGGTAACTAGGCCAGATGACGCGAATACATTGGGTTATGGCTGTTGACCCTGTATAGGTTTGAATGGCGTGCCAGAATAAAGCAGTGGTCAACCTTACAACCACAGCAAATCTGGCCAAATAAAATCCGAAAGAAGAACGTACTGCGACAGGGAACGGTACATGGAGGTGTGCACCGATAGCGCCATTGAGAACGAGCGGGACCACATCAATCAGACAACCAAGGATGATGCAGTAAACAGCCTCTCGCCAGGTCAACCCGACGGCGATGATAGATGAAGGAGCCTGCCACCCTTGAGCGTTGATAGCGTCCGAGATCCAGAAGCCGAGGATGGTTAGAGATGTCCAGGTACGTCGTTCGACAGGCGTAACATCAGCATCGATATTGCTCCATGTATCTGCATCGGCGAAGGTTGTTGTCTGCTTAGGAATGACCCAGCCTTGAATGCTGGACTTTCGCTTGACTGCAGCTTTCGCGGTCTCGAATCGCTGCTGGAAGAGGGCTGCCATGATGACTGTCCGTCACACGAGACAATGTAGTGTACACTACATCCCGCAGTGATGAGGTCCCATATATCTATATAGCTTTACCCTTCAAAGTCAAGAAAGATCATCGTGACCTTCGAGGGCAGATAGCCCATCCCACCCAAGGAACCTCTGGATAAGATAAGAATCTCAGATTGCACATGTCGTATCATAGTTCTCTGGGGCATTCTCCGGGGTGTTGTCCCGCTATCTCAGAAATGGCGGGGCAGGGGTCTCAGGAGATCGCTACGGAACTACCGAATCGGGATGAGCCGATCATTGTGCCGCTTGGAATGAGGCTGAAGATAAGCGTTTTCAACTCGCGGCCCGTATTTCTTTCGCCGACGGCCGGCGAAAGTGTCGCCAGCGAGTGCACGCTGTTTTGGCCGCCTGGCAATTCTGATACGTCCCTGGATTCAGTGGAAGAAGGCACGAAGCATATAGTAAAGCTGTTCCCAGGCGTGAGCCATAAGTTCTATCGCAATTCAAGTATTCTATAATCAGAATCAGGCCTGCGGAACACAATTCTACTTGCACAAACGACGATACGACATGCTGACCGATTCAAAGATGAAGATGGAACTTCCATCAGCTCGACCGTACGCTTTCAAGTTTCGACCAGAATCTACTGCCCTGGTGATCATCGACATGCAGCGGGACTTCCTGGATGCAGGTGGATATGGAGCCATACAATGTGGAAACAAAGACATCTTCGAAGGCGTGAGAAGTATCGTGCCACAGACACGAGCAGTTCTCAACGCAGCGCGAAAGATGAATATCCATGTCGTGCACACCAGAGAAGGACATGAGCCTGATCTGTCAGACTTGCCGGCTTCTAAACGTCTTAGACAAAAGTCTGCCCCTTCCGGCCACCATGTCATCGGCATCGGAGATCAAGGGCCTATGGGTCGCTTGCTTGTCCAAGGCGAGTATGGTCATGATATCATCGATGAGCTCAAACCTTTCCCTGGAGAAACCATCATCGACAAGCCAGGTAAAGGCTCATTCTGGAACACGACCTTGCATCGGAAGCTGCTTGCCAGAGGTATCACACATCTTCTCATCGCAGGTGTGACCACGGAGTGCTGCGTCAACACGACCTTCAGAGAAGCCTCTGATCGCGGGTTTGAGTGCTGTGTGCTGACAGACTGCACCTCCGGTTTCGAATCCTCGTTTGTCGACAGCACTTTGAGGATGCTCTGTTCCTATGACGGTCTTTTCGGCTACGTCTGTTCTTCCAAGGACCTTCTCGCCTATGGCCAGGATTCAGACCTCACCCCACCTAGGACTCCACCGGGCTATATCAGAGATTTGGCGCTATCCTCTTTGCAACAGCAGTACAGAGACGCTGAGATTACTGTTACCGATGTTGTCAAAGATGTAAGCAGGAGGATTTCGGAGTACCACTTGAAAGACTCTGCTGTCTGGACCTTCGTTCAGAGTGATGAGGTGTTGCTCCAGGCGGCTCACGCGTTGGAAGAGCGTTACAGACATCAGCCTCTTCCGCCCTTGTATGGCATTCCCTTTGCGGTCAAGGATAACATAGATGTTGAGGGTGTGCCAACAACTTCCGCATGTGAAGCAACAAGTTACATACCAAGACAGTCAGCTAAGGTGGTCGACGCTCTGGTTGCGGCAGGTGCGCTATTTGTTGGCAAGACCAATCTTGATCAGCTCGCAGCTGGTCTGTCTGGTTGCCGGTCGCCTTTTGGCTACCCTAGAAGCGTCTACGACCAAAGGAGGATCTCTGGAGGCTCGTCGTCCGGTTCAGCCGTAGCTGTTGCTGCAGGTCTTGTGACGTTCGCTTTGGGAACCGACACAGCAGGATCTGGTAGAGTGCCGGCCGCGTTCAACGGTATCACAGGTTTCAAACCGACTAAGGGCACACTATCCGCATCTGGTCTGGTACCTGCTTGCAGAAGTCTGGACACCATATCTATCTTGACATCGACTGTGAATGAAGCAAGAGCGGTGTGGCTAGTTGCAGATGAGGGTCCAGATATGATGGATCCTTTTGCCAAAACTCAGCAATCTTTGCCTCTTTGGCATGTTGATTTTCGTGGTCTCCGAGAAGGTGGCTTTGTGTTTGGAGTGCCCCCTGCTAGCGCACTCGCGAGTTGTACACCAATGTATCGTGAGCATTTCGATCTCGCCATCGAACGCTTGGAAGCATTGGGAGGTATTCGTCAAGAAGTTGATTGGACACCGTTTGAGAGCGGCAGTCGACTGCTCTATGACGGCGCCTTGATAAATGAACGTGTGCAGTGTGCGGGGTCCAAATTCCTCGAAGAACAGAGGCAAAGTTTGCACCCAACAACTCGAGCGCTCTTCGAAGCAGCCATGGCGAGGAACACGAATCCGTGGGAAGTCTATCGTGATCAACATGCTCAAGCGATATACACGCGTCAAGCTGCGCTCATGTTCGAGAAGATCGATGTACTTCTGGTTCCCACGACGACTTGTCATCCGACTGTTGCAGAAATGGAGGAAGATCCAATCGATCTTAATGCAAAACTTGGAGAATTCACGCACTTTGCAAACGTACTTGATCTTTGCGGAATTGCAGTACATTCGAGTAACTATGAAGAAAATGAGGGTGAGAGGTTACCGTTCGGTGTGACACTTCTAGGAGCATCGGGCACGGATGGGAAGGTAGTTGACGTGGCAAGGATTTTCGATCAGACATCTGTAGCTACATAGACTTTATGCGAATTTACAACAGTTCATAAAAGCTTAGCAAATGTGTAAAGCGCAAAATTCAGGTTGACAGAGGCCAAATCTAGCTTGTTCTGATCGGATCATTGCTCTATGGGCATAGCATCAGATCATTGTGATCCAAATGTGGTTTTATCAGGTACCAGTCATACACGGTGTTGACACAGTGGATTGGATCAGAGTTATAGATAGGGTTGCAGGGGCTGCGACTTCCGAATTAGGACGTCGCCGCTATCGCTCGGCAAACTCCAATCCGCTCCACTCTGACGCGTGCTCTTCTCGACTGAAGCCAACGAATTCCGAGCTCGATGTCAACAAATCGCGGGCACAAGGACAATTGCGTGAGTGAAAAATTTGAATGATCATGCCTGGTTCTAAAAGAACGCGACCGTGCGATGCTTGTCGCAAGCGAAAGACCAGGTGTCACACTGAGGCATCAGCGACATCATGTGTACTTTGCCAATTTCATGAACAGCCCTGCACGTACGAGCAGACTCCGCGACCCAGGAAGCGTACTATATCCTCTACTGAAGGCAGTCAGCACATTGAACGGTCGAACTTTCGTACAAACAGAACAATACCGGGTACTGGTGTTGAGGAATACGATGCTTTACCCGATGGGACTACACTTTTGAAACGCACTTTGGGACTTCAGAATCTCCATCATAGCCGGTATCTTGGCATCAATAACTCCTTGAATGTATGCGGTCTGGACTTAGGAGTCTCATCTCTTTCTCAGCGACCATCAGAGATGAATATCAAGGTTCGATATGTTCATCCCCAACACGCTTTCGAGATTGTCCCAGATGCTAGTGTACCAGACTCTTCCAACGAGAATTCGGTCTTGGAGGCGATTGAGGCTGCAGTTCAAGGCCATGGAGCCGATCTAGTAAAGCTTTACTTTCGAATCATTCACCCTGCTTTTCCGATTCTCCACAAGGAGGTCTTCCTCGAGAAGTACTCACGATCTTTTCGAGAATTCTCTCCACCTCTTTTGGCAGCTGTATATCTTCTAGCATTGGGTTACTGGAGTTACAGCGACTCACTGAGCGCGAAACAAAAGCCGCCAATACAGCCTCTGAAACAGCTTGCCATGGAATCACTACACGTGGCCATGCAACGGGCAAAACTCTCGACTATTCAAGCATGTTTGTTGATATCTCAGGAACAGACGAACGAGCTCAGTTTCATCACGGGAGAGTCTCATTCAAACATGACAGCTCAGCTTGTCCAGCTTGCACATCGCCTTGGCCTGCATTTAGATGCTGGAGAATGGGATCTTCCGGATTGGGAAAAAAGCCTTCGTCGACGCTTGAGTTGGGCTGTTTCCATGCAAGATAAATGGCTTGCACTGGTGTATGGGCGTCCGTCTCTGATATCATCTACGACTTGGGATGTAGATCGTCTGAATGAGGAGGATTTTCCTGACATCGACGAGGACGACACTGCTGGAAGTTCGGAAGTGGAGAAGGGCAGGCTTGTGTTCATGCACATGGCTGACTTGGCAGAAATACTATCGGATGTCCTGGATGATCTATTCTCGCCACGTGCGCAGCGCTCTATCCGTATTGAAGATCATGGCCTGGTCGGCCTTCTGGTTCGCATCAAACCTCTGCAGATAAGACTCAAAGACTGGTTCTTTGTGTTACCAGAGAGACTCAAACATGACACCGTAGCGTCAATGAAGCTTTCCTCGGTCGGCTACCTGCGCCTTGCATATCTGGCGATCGAGGCAAGCATACATCGCTATATTACCACGATGCTAGTAAAATATCCAAGACAGGATCCCACACTGGTTACTGTATGTCGCAATGCTGCAAAAGAAAGATTTACCACTGCCTTCGATTTTTTGAACAGGTTACAAGCATCTCACCTGGCATCATTCTGGTACTTGACCAGTCCTGAGTGTGCGGCATTGATATACCACTTGGGTAGCCTCCTCGAAGCCACAACAGGGGATGCGGACGAGAAGGCGAATCTCGGACAGATGCTGAAAGCCTGTCGATGGATTTTGAAAGTGAACGGGGAGGCAGGCGCGAACTTCATGAGGCACGCAAGATCTCTAGTAGATGCTTCCGAACGAGTCACAGTCCTGGCCTCGAATGATATGAGGACTGCAGCAACGCCGTCAAGTGCTGGTGGCGACATGTCATACAACTTCAGTGGTAGCGCCTTCGATGATTTGCTTGTGACACAGCAGGTTCAGGAAGTGCATTCTTCCTCGAACGAAATGGCTTCTAACGATATCTTCGATTTTGTACCAGACCTTGGATAGGCAGCCCGAGAACTCATGAAGCTGTCTATTTGATCTCTTGTCATGACAGGATGTGCCGCAGGATTCATATGACTGACTGTCGCGTTTGTGACCATCGAACAAATCTCGGCCGCCTTGTGAAAGCCATCCTTCGCTGCTCTTTTCTCGCTCATGTGATATTTGTTCTTGCTATCATTCCTATTGTTCTGCTGCCCAACTGTCCATGTTGATGCCCTAGTCTAAGGGTTTTTGCTGATATTGAAAAGATCATCGAAGGAACATATCACAAAGAGCGCTGCGATTAGAGTAGCAAATCTTCACATGCGAAAGAATAAAAAAGAATGGAAAGGCAAGCAAGAAAGAAGCATAAAAACAGGAAAAACAGAATCTGACTTATAGTACACCTATTGTGCTTTGATACCCTGTCTACAACGTTTGAACCTCTCTCAAAGAGATTATCTACCCCTGTTCTCAACCGATGACAACCCCAAGAGTCCATGTTCTCGCTACAGACTTCTACCAGTACTTTCCGCAAATCACACATCTAAATCTTTCCATGTTGTCACACCAAGCGTGTCTAGCACAGCCATCCGGACAGCATGGGTTTGTGGGCAAAGCCTCGATATATCTACTGTTTTCAATAGAGACAGTCGTACGCATCTGGAGTGTGCTAGAGTCTGTAAAGGAAAAGAGGATACTGACCGTGATCGTGCGGTGCAAGGACAAGATGAAAAGGTCGCTAGTCGTGGTCTCTGTAGTTGTGTAAGTGTATGTGATCGGTTTTCCACGTGTCGTGGGAGTAGTGGGAGTGGGAGGATCGGGAACGTACATGCCGAAGGATGATGCTTGAATATGGACGGAAGAGGTACTTGAGAGGTGGTTCCGAAATGGGTGTTATATATCCTTAAACACACAATCAGGCGAGCAGCCTCCCAGTGACAATGGTATTGTCTTGTATATTGGCAAATGACAAAGAGGGACAAAGGAACCATTCTTCGCCAGCAACCTCTTTCATGAATCTAGGTAAAAGATCAATAACAACAAAGAACAAGATACGTTAAAAGCACTTGTAAAGCTCAGGAGACAGGTCAAACTTCTTTGACAGCCCTTTGTCTATTGTTCGAGGTGATCAGTCTCCCTTTGTATCCCTTTGCCCAGTGACGAGCCAATGCTTCAGCAATCAAAGTATCTCTAATGACCAAGAAACACACATATACCTCTCAACATTGCCTGCTACTTCCCTCTCCATCATACACCTTTCACCAGTACACTACCCTCTTACCACGAAACAATGTGCAGCCACGCTACTTCTTCCGTTTCGACTGGCGTTGTTGCCCGTCACCCAACTGCACCTACATGCGGTAGATGCTTCCAGTACCTGAGATGGCATCCTGGCCAGGCTTGCTACTGGTGTCACCGTTGTCGTCTCTACTACAGCAATTACTAAGTTGCTTTGAGAGAGGTAAGAAAGTTCAGTATGCTATTAGATGAGGTTTCCGTAATTGATCAATTAATTTTTTTCTGCTTGCATCTCCCATTTCTTGTGTCACAGATGTGCTTATCCTTGAGTTAAAACTTTCAGTATCGAGAATTCGAAACCATAAGAGAAATGCTTTGCTTGGAGCTCAAGGCCCCACTGGATCTCTAATCAGGTACAGATGGGAAACGTCCTAGCACTATCAGAGCGATCCCCAACTGCTTAGAAACTATATCGATCACTGCGGAGCTGCGACTTTTCCATCACAGCTTCTGTTCAGTGGATTCGAAGGACCCATTGTTTCCTTGTTCTATTGTGACTTTGTACTGAGAATTTCTTCATACAGAGGGCCATCCTTTGTCCTTGACTATTTGGCGACATATTCCAATGTGAAAGCATCAAAGCAACAATTTTCAATTCAGGGTGGATGTATCCGCAAGTGCAGTCCTTGGACAATCACTTTTGCGTATCGTCTCAAACAACTGACTATGGAAATCAAAGTCTGATACAAGTCGGGCGCGATCAACCATGTATTCTTACAATATTTCGATCCGCACTCGCAATATGGAGGTCTCTTGTGAATCCTGTGGAGCTCGAGACCGACAGATCCATGGACAACCTTCTTATTCCTGAAGTTGTGTATGGAGTGCGCTGGTTCACTTGCCCTGTATGTACTGCTCGCATGATTTGCTACGACTCCATCTGGCTTCGTCGTCTCTGTTTGGAAACGACTTGGTTTACGCTTATTGCCACGAGCCTGAGGTATGCTACAGTGGCAGGCAATGATTTCGATGGTGCCCCGGTGGACATGGTGAATTTAGGAGTATCACACTGTCGCAGAGTTTGTTCTCTGCATGATACTATATCTCACTATGTTTCATTCTTTCGTGCTTGTACTGATAACGCTCTCATTGCGACATCACAATAAACTTCTAATTAATTTATGGAGTAATGGCATTACCTAGCAGTCTTCCAACCTCTTCGGCAATGGCCATAGTCTTCTCTTCAGTAAGCCTACGGCCAACAATCTGTACCGCAACAGGTGCGCCGTGATATGCCTCTGCGTCATCTGTAGTCTTGTCAGTATCATGAAAAGGGAACACTCTTTGATCAACTCACATTCTCCTTGAACTTGTTTATCCATCTCATTCATGGGCTTGAAATTATCATTCTTCTTGTCCAATGCTTTGTCTGCAAAGGTCACAGGAACAACCACACTTGTAAAGTCGAGCAGGTTGATTGCACTTGCATAGCCATAATACTTGAATTGATTATGTCTGATGGCAGCAGTTGGCGTGATGGGCATAATAAAGGCATCCATTTCTTTGCCAAGCTTCTCTTCCATCTCATTCCACTTCTCCAGGTACTCCATTTGGAACTTCCATTTCTGGAGCTGAACATCCCAAAGTGTGGTTATATCTGCACCAGATCTGGTTGGGTCGACCAAGTCATTGATGTTGGGAATCGCAGGCTCGCCTGATTGGGAGCGAACGGTGTGAATATCCTTTCCTGCATCTGAAGCATAGATGCCCTGAATGAGGTCCACAGCATAATCGTGCTTGTATGGCTTCCAGTCGACAAGCGTGTGGCCATTCTCTCGTAGAGTCGAAACAACCTTGTCGATGCCACGAAGGATAGGCGGATGAGGCATCACGACGCCATCGCAGTTGAAGAAACCAAGAGTGAGTTTCTCGCTCTGGATCTTCTGTACAGCAGCATCATGTTCGGACTGTCGCCAAGGCATGGGGATAACCTTCGAGTCGTGCTTCCATGGCTGCTGCTCAAGAACTGACTTGACGAACAAGCGCAAGTCAGGAACGGAATGAGCGATAGGACCGACAACACTGTGAACGGTCTCTTGTCCTTCCATACTGTTTGCCATCTTTCCATAAGGCATTCTGCCATGACTAGGTCGAATTCCGTACAAGAAGTTGAAGGCAGAAGGTACGCGAATGGAACCACCAATGTCTGTGCCAACACCGATGACACCGCCTCTGATACCGACATTTGCGCCTTCACCTCCAGATGAACCACCGGGAGACCAGTCCTTGTTGCGAGGGTTGACACTGCGACCAGTAATGTTGTTGACTGTCTCGCAAACCATGAGACTTTGGGGCACGGAAGTCTTAATGTAGAAGACAGCGCCAGCCTTTCTCAACAGAGCAGTGAGTACAGAGTCTTCAGTATCGTACTTATCGATCCAAGAAACATAGCCCATGGTCGTCTCCAAACCCTTGACACGCAATTGATCCTTGAGTGAAATGGGCAATCCATGAAGAGGTCCGACGGTACGTCCATTCTTCTCGTAGAATGCATCCAGCTCCTTGGCCTGCTTCAATGCCATCTCTGGAAAGAATTCCAGAGCGCAATTAGTGACTTGATGCGAAATGGCTGCTCGCTTGCAGAATGCAGTGGTGACGTCAATAGCTTTGAGACTGCCATCAGCCAGTTTGGCCACCAGATCCGTAGCTGAAGAGTTTGTAATGTCGAGTTCAGACTTGCTGAGGAGACCGCAAGTCGCGGGAACGTCCATGACGTTCGCACCAAGGGCAGAAGTATCGATAAGCCATTCCTTGGGTATAGAGTCGTTGATACGCTGCTTTTTCGCCTCAGCGACTTGTTTCCAGTCTTTAGTCATTGTTAATCTTGATATACTGCAAGATCTCGTGTCGTATGCGATCAATCTCGAGGTGAGCAGAAGAAGAGAAGAAGAAGAGTGGTAAAGACATAATTGTAAAGCTGATATCACACGGGTCGGCCTATCGGAGATCGTCGCTACCCCACCATGCGGGGTCGTGGTTAGAGCCCCTCCTTCTTATCAGTAGAAGTTCACCCTATCCTCGTTCACGAGACGGCCGAAACTCGTCCGTCATCCATTCTCCGTCTGGAAGGCAGTTTCTGCAGCATGGTCCGTGCGCTCGGCGACAAAGCGCGACAAAGAGACGCCGCGCACACAAGCGAAAAACACCGAGAATATCGCGAGAAACAACCCATCATCAATTCTCTAGCATTTATCGAGCGCATAGCAATACTACTCCATCATGGACAATCAGAGCAGTGCTCAGCACTCTCGTCCTTCGATGGCGCCGCCATCATTTGGCTATTACCCACAACACCCATTCTGGGCAGCCACCATGTTTGAAAAGTACGTCGGCAAGATGCCCACCTCTGGTTACAGCACAGCACAAATCGACTCGGTCTTCTTCCATCTTCGCTTGGAGATGCTTGAGTTGGAGAGTCGTCAATCCCTGGACGCCAACACTATGTGGTTCAGAGGCGAGGTTGAGCGTCTCAGAGCAGAGCGTGATGGTCTTCTTCGAGTTGGCGAGGAAGCTGCCTCTGCACGACTCGCCCATGAGAGAGCACAGATTGCACACCGCAATGCGCAGGCTACCCATGAGAGGGTTCTACGGGTCCACCAAAACACAGAAGGCACTCTCAGAGACATTGTTCGCGAGGGCAATGAAAGAAATGCTCTTCTCGCAACTCAATTGGCCTCTGTGCAACTTGCCCACGAAAAGGCACAAATTGCACATATCGATCTGCAGACTGTTCATCAGAAGGCACAACTTGACCACAAGAACACAAAACGCGCGCTTGAGAAGGAGATTCGTGCGGGCAGAGACAAGTATGTCACGTCGGAATCAGAGAAGTATCTCCTCGAAAGAGACATTGCTATGATCAACGAAAAACGCAAGGAAGAAAAGAAGAAGTTTGAGGATGATCTCCTTGCGATCAAGAAAGAGAGAGATGATCTCCGAGCCAAGTGCGCCGACTTCGAATCTCAATCAAGCAATCCAATCATCCGGTTCGTCAACAAAAAGCAACAGATTCGACAAACAGAATCCCACATCGAGGAAATATGGTCTCAAGCTCTTCAGAGTATCATAAGGGGAAAGGTCAACGACAAGATCAACATCGACAACTCTGTCCTGATCAAGATTCTGCCTCCCGCCATCTCGTCTATCGACAAGTTTACTTTCAAGCAGCAACCACAATACTGCTTCGCCCAGTCGTATGTTGCAAAGTCTTACCTTACGAATGATTATCTCGAACGGTCGTTCTACAAGAGACATGACCGGGAAGATCTTGCCTCCTACGATCGCTTCGATGAACCTGTTCAGCTTAGGCGGCGAGAATTGTTCCTTCTGGACTTGATCTCGGAAGACGTTGGTGCCTTTCCCTTTCCCACGGGCATTGGCCACGAGCTGGATCTGATGATCTACTTGGAACGCAGCCTCCTTCAAGATATCCGCTTGCGTCAGGCAAGCGACACGGCTGTTCTGTTTGCGTTCGACTACCTGATTCGTATGACCAGAATTTTGTACCTCGAGTTTGTTCACAGCATGGCATGCATACATCTGGCAGTCTTGGGCATGCAATATGTCATGCATGATCGCGCCGAATGGTATCGTCTGGTCAGAGAGGTTGTCACAAATGAAAACATTACAGATGAGCCAGTTATCAATGCTTGTCACGCATACCTCGCACTGTCCACACACGACCCGAAGTCACTCATGAAGCCCGAGCTGGCCAAAGCCTTTGAGCTTGGTCGTTTCTCAGCTTCAACACCGATCGCTATCATAGTCTCGCTGACAAATGGAGCGACCTCAGCAACTGTGAACGGTATCGACATTGTTGTTGCTCAGTCTTACGAGTGGGAAGTTGTGTTCTGGAAAGGTACAGGCGCCCAGGCCTGGTCCTGCTCTATCGGTCGTATGGAAGTGAAGATGATTGATGGTGGACTTTGTGAGGTGAAGTGGGGCCCTGATGCAGAGCATCAGATTGTCTGCAGAGTTTCAGACATCTCCGAGAGTGATCTGGGCTACTATCTGTACAGTTGGCACGACATTGAGCTTGTTTATGCAAGCGTGGATGGCGAGATTGCTCACAGCTGATCGCTCTTGGATAAGGAACGGCGGCCTTGTGATGGATTGATGCTTTGGGTTCGTCAGGTAAGGATTTCGAGATGAGTGAAGGTAAGGGATTGGCATACATCCTCGTATCCTTGGGATTGGTATGCACCCTTGAACATACATGGGACGTCAAGGTAGTATCAAAGAGTTGTTATCCCAGTAAAACTTTTGAGAAGTAAGTCTTTCATACCTCATATGTCTTTGTTCAAGGTAAATATAAAAGGCAAGCAAAGGAAGGAACAAAGATGAGAGAAAGAGTTTATTTCCATCGAACTTTGAGACGCTATACACAGGGTCCAGTCAACTGTTTATCCCTTTTCTTGCTTGGTCCCCTCCATGTCCTCCTACATATCACGTTCCAACCCACGCAGGAAACCCCAGATACGCCTACGCATACCGACACGATGCTTGGACTTGTCCATCTCAGGAACAGACAGTGGAGAGTGGGTATCTCTCATGGCGAGCGGAGTTTTTGGAAGGGGGACAGAAGTAGGACGCGAGCTGACTGAATGCCAGATCCGAGTCGGAGGCGTTCTTGACCGCTCTCAAGGGATGTAGATCTGGAGTCACGTTCTGGCCAGGTTTTCTCGAATCAAGGGCGGGTGCGAGGCGGTGGTGTGGTACTCGATCATCTCTAGGTATTGGGTGTCGATGGAATGTACGTTTCGAGGACATGTTATGAAAGCGAGAGACGTACCTTAAGATTCTTGATAGGGACTACCATTTCAATGCACTTGTAGACGTTCTTCCGGGCCGTCTCATTGACGTTCTCGACACTATCGTCCTGGAGCTTTACGATCTGTTCTAATTTCGCGTCCGCGGTTTTCGGCAGCAGAGGATTAGGTTCTGCTTGGTAAATTGTTCAATGCAAGAGAGACACACTAAGCCGGAGCACAGGACAGAATTACAAACAAGTCGAGAGAATAAGATGTGAAGAAAAGAAGGTTGGCCACACCTCTTGTGTCCTAACACGCTGCGCCCGGTCTTCGAATACTTGCTCGCTCACTACCTGAGTACGGGAACTGGTTTCTTGATCTGCAGCTTTCATCAGTCAAGTGCTAGACCATTGGTTCTCTCATCGAGCACTTCTTGTGGAGCCTCTCTATCACAGGCATGTAGCATGTGTAGACGCAGAGTTTTACTATACGATCGATGAGAGAGCACGCGAGTCCCGAAAGAGCAGGTTGCCAGGTTCGGTGCACCCTTTGTGCAGGCGCAGCCTTTCTTCTCGAGCCACTTCATGCCTTTGTTCGTGAAGCCATATTACTCTGGTTTCTTGATCGAGTGTCAGTCATGCAAGAGTATGACGGTGAGGTTTTATACGTACAAGACCAGTATATGCTCGTTCGGCTTCCCCTCCAGGATCCCGACCTCCTGTTAGAAGTTTTCGTTGGGATCGTGGGCGCCCTCGCAAACGATCGAGCCACACGGTAGAACGTTCGCCCAGAAGAATCAGGCGCTGAGTACACCGGCGAAGACCGAAACCGTCGCAGATCGTTGCCTCAATACACTGACCTTCCTGCAGCAGCTGACATGTAGTATAGTCTACACCTGCCACCCACCAAGTGTTGGTGTATCTGTTGTGGATGATTCGAACGATCGGCGCGGCTGACAACCAGAGACAACGGTCGGGCATGGTGTGTCTGTGTTGACTGTCTACAAGAGGGCAAGACTCGACGCCGAACCTCTAATCGAGTCTGTATCTCCAAGCAAGGATATGAAAAAGGCGACGTGTTTCTAGTCTGTGATGCAGGAGGAGGCACGACCGACATCAATATCCTCAAAATCAAGAACACAGAGCCTGGACAGCACGAAATCGAACCCCTTGACTGGGTAGAAGGTACCGCAGTCGGGTCGACACTTATTGACTTCAAGATCGAGGAACTCATTGTATACCGACTTGAACACATCCAGAGGCATCTCTCTGCTCCTGCTGAGCTTCTAGCTGAGAAAATGGTCAACTCTTCCGGCTTCCAAACATTCAAAGGTAGCTTCGGCCTGGATGCACAAGAAGGACTCGATCTTTTCCTTACTGTACCCACTCTTGCGATTGGTCTCGACTTTCCCGAAAGCAACATTCAAGACTCAAGAATGAGGATCACGAGGTAAGACTTTCCGCACTGCAATTGACGATACCTCGTCTTCTCACGCAAGACAGGGAAGAGTTCCAGCGAGTCTTCGATGAGCGCATCGAGAAGGTCTTCGAACTCATTGATATCCAAATTAAGCAACTTCAGAACACTCATGCACGCGAGAGTATCGTCAGTCAAAGACCCAGGTCTGATACTTCTCACCATGTCTCTAATCTGATCTAGAACTACTTGATACTTTCTGGGGGACTCGGGAGTTCGCCCTACGTGAAGCAGCGTATGCGCAAGCGTTACGAACAGAATGCAGACATGAATCTCTACAATGCTCGGGATATCAAGATCCTGACTGCACCTGAACTGTAAGATCATGAAGCATCAGTGGAATTTGTGCACTGACTTGAGCCAGACAACTAGTTGTGACTCGCGGACTTGTTATGGACCGTGTGCAGAAGCTCAAAGGGACTAGCGGTGTCTATCCTGAAAAGTGCTGTCGGAACAGTTATGGATTGGTTGTTCGCCTACCATATGATTCGGCTCAGCACATCGGAGAAGACGTATCTATAGATCCGAGAGATGGTAAGAAGTGGGCAGAGAAGCAAGTTCATTGGTTCATTCGCCAGGTATGTTGTCCTCTACGCTGTGCTATATGCTACTAAATGTTGCGTTGCAGGGTCAGAAGGTCTCTGTCGAACAAGGCATAAGCGAGCCCTATCGATTGAAGATCAATCTCGGTCAAGAGACAGTTCCTTGGAGGACCCAGGTTGTGATGTGTAGTCTTCCAGCTGCACAACTTCCAAAGAGCATAAAGCACCATGCCGTAAAGTCGGTCTGTCACATCGAGTCTGTTCTCGATCCTCTTGACATGAAGTTGAAGAACAGACAGTGGTGCGTCTGCATTCACACCCAAACGAGCCATGACTGATGTGATCAAGGTACAATTTCAAACCGCGCTACAAGCGTGCTCAATTTGTTCTCAAAGTTCTTTTGGGATCTGCAGATATGAGGTTCCAGCTCTGGGGTAATGGGCAACGACTTAGCAGAGATCATGAAGAGATTGAAGTGATGTGGTACGCTCCAACAGAACAGGGAGATGCTTCAACAGAAAAGGGAGACATGAGCAAGGTTGTTGTGCAAGACACATTCGAGATGTACCCAGTCTGATTCACGAAGCATAGAAGCAGTATGATTTTCTGCAAGTCTTCATCCAAGACCGCTACACCTGCGGCAAGCAATTCATGTTTTGTCGTCATCTTTCGATTTTCGATTGATGACAGTGGCGTAGTCAAGATGCGTTGATTGGCGAACTGGAACCGAATGTCTGTTTGCGTGATGAATCCAGTCTTCTGAGAAACAGGCGCGGCTGAAGACTTGCATGGTACGGCTGGTTGTTGACAAATCGACGAATCCAGATATGAACCGCTGCAGCTAAGTGTTGGGCTTCACATCTTTGTAGCGTGATATTATGTCGTCGAATGCAGGCTTGGACAGCCTGGTACCCGGAAGCTGGCAAGGCTGATACCTAGACTTTTTGGAATATGAGCAGCTGCACATCGCTTCGATGCATTATCATCTAGCGCTTACAACTAATTCAATGGGTGCAGTCACAGCACGAACGCCTCACAGACTGTTCTTGCAGAAGATGGTTAGCTTGCAAGCTGCAGACTACTCTATTTATTCTCGTCTTGGTGACAACTGCAGTTGGTTGAATAGCCTGGTTATGCATCAAGCAAATCATGCACGCTAACTGAAATGTCCGCCGTCGCTGCATGCACCTCGCATCCGCACAGGTTGGGGTTGGCACGAAGCTGCCAATTGAGCAAAGGAGCGCCGCTTCATGCGTCCTTTCTTTAACCAATCTAATCAGACTTCCGGGCAGTAAGCTCAGAGGGAGAAGGTTGTATCCACAATTTGAGTAGGTGAAGCTTCGAAGAGCGATCCTGCATTATAGAGCTATAGGCAAAGTCGCTCGCCTCAGTCAGAGCTGATTGCCACTGTAACCATATGCCTTGGTATTTGTTAACAAAAAGGGATAGTCCTGCTGAGGGAAGGGCGTCACACCTCATCTGTTACGTCCCAAAATGACACCCTCCGATATTCGGGCATCACTCTCCATCGAGCTTGCAGCCAGCATCCTCGCAGAGAGCGAGCGGTCCCTAGATGATATTGACAACGGAGGCCATGAAAGCGACCAGAGGAACTGCCATGACAGCGCTTCCCAATGTAGCTATACGCATAGCTCCACTTGTATCTCCCTCCTTCTGACTAGTGCATGCCTTGTTCGGCGCATCAGCTGCACTGCTAACGTTGGCTGGATTACAGGTCACAGCTTTGGCCGTGGCTTCATCTGTTTTCACAGGGTTGATGGTGCCAGAGATATCATCAGAGCCCTCGCCGTCTTTAATTGGCGCACAAGCTTCGATAAAGGTTCCATCTGTCAAAGCTGCACTGCCACTAGGGCAGCCACTAAGTGTGCCTGATACACAGCGGAAGTTTGGCGTGAAGACCACGTATCCGGCAGTACCATTCTGGATTCTTTGGGTCGAAACTGATGAGATGTTGTTGCTCATAGATTCTGTGAAGTCGACTGAAGGATCTGACGAGCTAATCAAAGCGAAAAGGTCGGGGACGGTGCCATCATCGAGTCCAGAGACGTTTACAAAGCGGTTCACAGTGACGAAGCCACCAACCGGAACATCACAGGGGTTGCTGCCGCTGCAAACCACTCCAGTGCTGATGATGAACGGCGAAGGGCCTGGCAGAGTGTATGCTTGTCTCTGCGTGCTGAAGTTTGAACAGGTTGCACGGCTGAGGATTGAATCGGAAGCCAGCACAGTGATGGGCATTAGCAAGCAAGTACTAAGCAACGAGAATGAAAGTGTCATGCTGAGTGGATTGGAATTGGAAGTGTGAAGTGAAAAGTCAGAGAGATCTAAAAAGCCAGGTAGATGGGGGCTTCGTCGAGCCTGTTGTTATTGAGCACTGGCACTCACTGTACGCTCCAACGGTGGATCCTGATCGCACTGAGGCAGATTCCTAGCAACTACGGGCGCAAGTACACTAGTGCGCATCCTTCAAGAAACATGCTTACGGTGGGCACTCAGAACAAACTAGTGCTTGGCGCCTCTTGGTGCCAAGCTCGTACTCGCCTCGACTTCAAGATCTATTGCAGATCTCTATATGCTTCCGGTACACGGCGGGTGGCTTTCTGGCGACTCGTGCATTATTATGTACTACCAGTTTGGGCCATGAGGTTGGCGCGGTCAGGCCTCCGTCATGAATCGCGATGAACCACCTAGTCATCACTCATGATTGATCATCAGTTCCGTCGATCATCATGCTCCTGCTGTGTGTATTCCTGAATCGACTTTCTCGATGGGGTTAGGAGTGTCCATACATCCTAGATATCTGGAGTCGAAGGGTCGCGACTGGTCCATCGAGCTACTTCACCATGAAATATCACAGTCCTCGCACCGTAAGAGTTTGATCGAGATCTCGGTCTGGCGATTCTCAATGCCGCGGAAGATCTCCTACTCACAACGTCAGATGTTCCTGACCTGCCAGGTGCATCAAGCTTGCCAAGCTTGCAGATCTGGCGAGCTAGTAGGAACACAAGTCTATCATTGACACTCCGACATGGGTCGCACCAAGGGATGCGGAGGTCTGTAATTAGATGATACTGACTAATGAGAGGTTCTTCAGACAGGTTATAAACGATCGGTCTTGGTCGACGATCGCTGAGGACGATCACAGACTTCTGCGCGCCTTGGTTACTAGGCTCATGTTCTGCAAGCCAAGGAATTGCGCGCCCGGAGTGAGTCATTGGCTCCGCCAACTCGGATCTCGGCCGCGATCCTTTCTTGCCCTGACACCTCACAGCGCTGTAACCGGTGGCATCCTGCCGATACTAACTCTATTCAAACTTCACGCCCCAAGCTCATCATTGCATACCGTCATACCATCAGAATCACATAGTCTCGGCCGTAGTGTTATACCAACGAAAACAGTCATCATTACTATGTTTAGAGTAGTTGGAGCCACGGCATTGCATTCTGGTGTTATGCGATAGGCTGCCACGTGATACAATCTGCGGATAGATGGATCGAGAGTGAGTAAGTTCCTGGTGGCATTGATATCAATGTAGGCTGCTGCCGGTCCCTCAGTCAGGGCGGTGTTCTGCAGGGTCATCGCAGTCAAGTAATCGATGAGTTGAACTGCAAAGCTGGCCGTCTGGTTGGAGTTGTAACCGTAGTCACTGCTATCCCAAAGTTGAGATGAGCTTGAAAATCCTCCAGAACTCCGGGCAGTAATATCATCGCTTAGACTCGTGAGCGTGAAATTACCAGGGACTCGATGTCTGCTGTAAGCTTCGTAGGCAATAACGTTAGAGGGATTCCAGCAAGAATAACAACCAATGCAAGAATGCCAAGACAGATGAAAGGGAGTCTGCCATTGCCAAATAGATTTTTGAGCTTCACAGAGTTGTAGCTTGCATCGATGTGCAGCTAGCTTTGACCACAGGTTGCGGCTGCTGCGAGGCTGTTGATCAAGAAATCAGAGTGGAGAAGGTAATCGGGCCAAATCACAAGTGTATGATTAATTCGGACCTCAGCAAGACTGGGTATGCTTCTGCAAAGGGATCATACAGTCAGCATGTGCAACTACAAACTTGACCTACAATCCCGTCAAATGATAGCTGCAAACTATGCTCACCCAGGAGATAGACGCCAGATACTTGGAGATATCTCAGCTCCTTGTCGATCATCTATTGGTGGCGTGAACCAGATCACACGTTCTCGTGCACTGCTTGGGCTACGCCACGATTGACTTGCGTCGGTTGAGACAGTTTCATACATTTGCGGTCTGTCGACGGTGATCCGTATTCTGTCGAGGGCGGTGTTTCATCCGTTCAACGCATGGCCAAGATCACCTTGAACTTTCACAAGCTTCCGGGCTATGCTGTCTTCAGCATTTCTGACCAGGGCAGGCTGAAGTTTGAACTTAGAAGAAGGTTGCACTTCCATTACGAGCAAGCGAACAGCGCTTGCGCCATATTTCTAGACCTTAGCCTGAAGCAACATGCCCCGATACATCGCCAACCCTTGCCCGATGATGTTAATGAACGGCCATTGAGAATTGCTCTTGAAGAAGTGCGCCCAAATCTTGAGCACGGCAAGAGCAATGTCATCAGTGTTGCGATAATCTATGGCCTCGGGCGGCTCCTCGTCAAAGTCAACGACTGCGTATGCTTCTTCAACGATACACTTGACCCAGTATAGAATCCGTTCTTCGCTGTCTGAAATGTTGTCAGTACATGGATATCGTAACATTCTGATTAGTACGCACCATTCAGAGGATGTGTCGCTACACTACGTGTAAGTTTAAAAAGCCATTTGCTTAATAGTATTGCACAATCCAGGCTGGCTAGAGAATGCCTGACACTCCAGAAGAATGCTTGACTCTTTGCGACTCGATCAACACCGAGTCTGACTGGTATACCGAGCATATGTGTAGCATAGAGTAGAGCTGCGATGACACCTTCACTGCGATCAATCTCAGGGCATCGTCCTAGAGCTCTGGCAATGCGTTGCGGATCTCGGGATTGGAGTTGTCGATATGGGCCGAGGTTCAAATAGATACGAGCGTATGCCAGGGCAAGTAATGAACTCGAAGTGAAAGGAATTGGCCCGTTCTCGTTGTTTGGATCCAGTGAAGATTCTGGTGCCTGTTGCCAGCCTGAAGTCCAGCATCGCAAGCCCCGTCTATAACAGAAGGTTAGCGCCACGATAGTTAAGGAGATTTGATGATTCCTTACTCGAGCTTCTCTACTTCTTCAGGCGGAAGAGCTGCCATATCACTCATGACTGGCAAGCTTAGATCTCTGACGATGTGAATCCTCTGTATCAGCCCATGTAGGAGAACGTAATTTCCAAGAGGTGTAGGTATCGGATCGAGTCTAGCAGGCGCATTCTTCTGGTCCAACAGAAGAGACAAAGCTTCTTTGAAATATAGCTGTGATTTGGGAATGGCTCGTCTTGCTGCATCCCATAACACGGCCGACGAAGCGTTCCACTCCAGAGTCGAACAGGGTAGACGAAGTCCCACCTCATTACTTCGGAGAGGAGGATACACATCATATGCGATGCTGTGTGTGTGGAGAAATGAGAATGCAACCAGCTTTGTACGACGAGTAGACTCCTCTGCGATCCATGCATGCCACTCCTGATCGAGTGGTAAAGCTGCGTCTGACGTTGCAACTTCGTGCAACCCCTCACTTCTGAGGTATTGCGTCAGAGTCTCTTGTACTGCAAAAGCTTGACGAACCATTGCTGGTTTGGCGTCCCATGTTGCATAGCCCATGAGCGTGAGTAGGGCCCTAATATTCTCAATAGAGGACGACTTGGTTGTCATGCTCGTGATATGATGACTATCACTTTCGACTGCATGCGAGCTTGCATGAGAATCATGACTCTCTGATGACTCCGCCAACTTGTGCATAATGAGAGCCTTGCCTGCGAAGAAGAGTTGTTCTGCCGCTCGTTTCTCGAAACAATATTGCGCTCCAATCGCGGCGAGGCCAAAGATGACCTCGACTGGATGATCTTCAAGCCGCCAGGTTGAGACATGTATGAATGGCATGTGAGGATGAAAGCCACCAAAGAAAGACTTGATGTACCTAGTCAGAGAATGACGGGACGGTAGTCGAAAGTTTGGGTCAATGATATGGAGAGACAAGCTGATCGTGCGTTCGAGCTTGGTACGTTGCTCTTCCGTCACATCAAAACGTCTAGCTTCTGGATCAACAGCACGAGGATCTGTTGGGGTGAGTATTGATAAGTCATGGCGTGGTCTCAGAACTTACTTGGTAAATCACAGACATTTTCTGTCGGTCTGTCTTTGGTAGGAGCTGATGGTAGCCATGAGCTGAATGGCGATCCAGCTCGTGTCCGCACATCCATACTGGAAGGTGTAGGTCGTTGCAATTCCCTAATGGCTGTCGAGTCGACAGGTTCCTCGAGTCTCTCGAGGATCGGACTCCAATCAACACACAGGCCAACGCCATCAAGGAAACTTGCAAAATCGCGGAAGTGCATATCAGGGTCGATGCCCGCTAGGTCTAAGGATGACACAGCATCGGCTGAACTCACAATATCACTGATGCCTGGCAATGGTGTTGGCAGAGATGCTGCATCGTAATATCTGGTTTGGAGCGAGTTTTGTGGCTGCTCGATAGGCGGCACAAAGGCAGTCTGATGAAGTACCGTCACTTGAGGATGCGAATTCTTCCGTGCAAGATCTTGCAGCTCAAGGGCAGGAGCAGCTACATGTATTGAATCACCGGAGCCGCTTTCCTCGCTCGGTGGATCTTGCGGCTTCTGAAATGCATCGGTTCTGATCGATGTAGCGACTGGTAAGCCCTCGTTCGGGTCATGCCCACTCACTCTCTGGTGTCGCGTGAGGAGATCTCGTCGCCCGAATGAAGCGCCGCAGTTGCATGAGAAAGGCTTCTCCTTGGTATCTGATTACATCGCTATGAACGAAACATCCCGCTCAAGCATGAACTGGCGCACTTACGGGTTCGTACATGGCGCGACAGATGTTCGGTTCGTTTGAAGGTCCGTCCACAATGGGGACACACTCGTGCATTGCCGCCTCCGACAGAAGTGTCGACCTTCCGACGCTTGTTCGTGGAGACTATGGATTCTGGGGCTTCTGACATGTCGGCTCGTTGCTGGTGTTTGGAGAACAGGTGGAGATGAACGAGCGGCTGGTTGGGGCATGGTTGAGCATTGGGGAGCCATTACCCCGCACCAACCCCAATCCATTCGCCCGGAGCGCGGATGTGCTTACTCCAAAAGGCAACCAAGGTCATTCAAAGAACAACGAGCACTCTTCGTCAAGAATATATCGTTCATCAATCTTGTGAATGCTGTATGTTTGCTGCGTCCCTAGTCAAACACGTGATTCGCCAGGTTAATGGATCATCACTCGAAGAAGACCAATGTTGCCGTATGCGGTGTGGAATGAATGTTGTTCTGTGCCCTCAGCCAAGTGGGACACCCGTAGACTCATACAGTCGACGACAACGCCTTGTGACATGCTTTGAATAGCACAAAATGCTAAGAGCAATCTTCTACTTGTATGTTTCCACATTTTTGATGTTCGTATCAAGTCTATCATACGTGCCGGAGGCTGGAAGGTTGATTTCTTTTTGGTAACAGGGTTATCCCCACAGCAATTTTTTATTTTCGGTTTTACAACTTCGACTTTGACTTGACATCCTCCTCTCTGCCAGCAAGATTTGGGTGTGCAGCCTTGACAGGTCTTGTCACAGCATAGAAGGCCAGACCAGCTGACTTTGTCGAGAATTGCACCTTGCTTCCAACATAGAAGAAAGCAAAGTCTCCAGGTACCAAGTGATGCGTCACACCAGTGGCTTCATCCAGCACATCAATTTGCCCGCTGATCACATACTTGGTCTCCTCGCAGGTATAGTGCAGAGGATAAGCTTTGCCCTTTTCAATCTTGTAGAATCCTGATGTCAAGTATGATGGCGAATCGGTTGTACTTGTGCGGATGCTTGGTCGTGTCAGATCTGGGATATCTCGAATCAAGCCACATATCTTACGAATGAAAGTCGGCGACGGTAGCATTCTCTCCAGCAGGGAATGGAATGAACTCATGGCCTGCGCCCTTGATGATGGTAAGAGGAACGAGATTTCCAGACACTGAGAAGAAGTTAATCGCGACCGTCGAAGAAGCGGAATTCGACACCGCAGTGCCGACACAAGAGAAACGTACTGTTAGCGATTCCGTGATGTTGCGATTTGATGCAAATAGAGGATATACAGGATGAACCAATCTTCAAATACTATAAAGACATTTCGCCGGACTCTACTACCACAACGCGTTGTCGGGGAACGATTGTCCAAATGGGGTTGCGGCTTCCATTTTTCGCAAAGACATTCTCAAGCAGGCATGATTGCTGAGAACATCGCGTGCGCCCAGGATGGTCGTCGACAGAAGACTTCCTACATATACCCAAAGGAAGACAAGACGACCATACAAAAGTCATAAGAGCACCGATGCTCGTTGCTGTTGTCGCGTGAGCACCTTGTCGCGAAACCATCTTCCGGAGAATGCTCGGCATGAAGAGCAGAAACATCCGGTATCCGAGGAATTGCTCACTCTTTCAATTTCGACAAGTCTACGCATCTCTGACGCCTCATAAGCTCTACGGCGAACGCCTAATCGCACCACTACTCAAGCAACGGATGTTCCGGCTTTAAACTCAATGAGCTTTTCAAGACCAGATGCTGTATCTTGCGCTACCGTGAGCCGCTAGCGTCCTGTCAAAAATTTTCGGACTCTTGCCAGATGCGACTACCATGGAAAAGTTCCTATGACGGGCTTCTGCAGTTCGGCGTCCAGGCTAAGCTCTTGAGTTCCAGACTAGTTCTAGGTCTTTGTGGAAGGGATCCGGGGGAAGCGATGCTGCGGAGGTGCGAGGGTTCTTATCTATACTTCCAACGCCTCGACGTGTACCAACCGGGACCCTTGCTATCTCTGGCTTCTCAGCTGCGATTTTGCTATCAATGCGTCGCGTCCAATCGGCTGCATAAGCCCCGGACAGAAGCAAGTATGAAAGGAACGATACTAGCTATCGAGTAAGGCTATCGAGTAAGGCGGCGCGGTCGAATACTCCGATCGAGTAAGGCCATCGAGTAAAGTGGCGCGCTGAGATACTCACGCTCTGCAAAATTTCGAGGTTCTGGCCTATTTTCTTGTTCGACGAGATATGCACGCTGAGATAAGAAATGTCTTCACTTTCGGATTGCACCGCTTGATCGACTGGTATATCATGCGCTTGTCTGCCCTCGTTTCAAGCGCTTTGTTCAGCTAATTACTCAGATTCATTATTTCATCTATCCTTCAACATGGGCTACGAAGACGTCAAAGGTGACGCCTCTGGCAAGGTCACTCAACACAGTGTTGAACCTGTCCAGCTGGGCGACTCTTCACCCTACACACGTCGCACTCCACGATTCAAGCTTGCCGTGGATCAAGAACCCAGCAGTTTCGCTACGAACCCCAATGCATCCAATGCTGATTTCGATCCTATTCCGCCATCCAAGCGTACCTGGACCTGGAAGGCCTATGTCGCATACTGGATGGCTGACGCCTGGGCTGTACGTGAACCCACAACCAACGTCTGATATCTTTGCTAATCTTAAAACAGGTCAGCAACTGGGAGGTCGCCTCATCCATGATCGCTGGCGGTCTGAGCTGGAGAATGGCAATTGGCGCCTGCGTTCTCGGTAACTTCGTCATGGGTCTGGTCATCACCATGAACGGCAGAATTGGAGCCCACCTCCACACTCCATTCCCTATCATCGCGCGTGTGTCATTCGGCTACTACTTCAGCTACTTTGTTGTCGTGTCACGCTGCATTCTTGCGATCATCTGGCTCGGTGTCCAGACTGTCACAGGTAAAGCCGCGGTGTTCCCCTGTCTAACCTTCTGACATTTTGCTAACCGTACCTTCGCTTTAGGTGGCCAATGCATGGTGGTCCTGCTGACTGCTATCTGGCCGAGCTTTGCACACATCCCCAACCACATTGCTGCCGATCAGGGCATTACTACCGCGGGAATGTGTGGTTTCGTGCTTTACTTCTTGCTCCAGCTCCCCTTCCTCTGCATTCCTTACACCAAGGTCCAATACTTCTTCGGCTTGAAGTCTATCATCGCACCCATCATCTTCCTTGCCGTCTTTGGCAGTACTCTACACAAGGCAGGAGGTACCATCAGCCACAGTCCAATTATCACTGAAGGACCAACTGTCAAAGGCTCTGTCTTGGTTTGGGCATTCTTCTCCAACCTCAACTCGGTTCTTGGCAACTATGCCACGCTTGGTCTCAACATTGCCGACTTTGCAAGATACGCCAACAAGAGGAGCGCACAAAACTGTCAAGCGTTTGTCATTCCCTTCATCTTCACCATCGTTGGTCTTCTTGGTATCTTCACTGCTGCAGCATCCGTAGTGGCCTATCCTGAAGAGGTCGCCAAAGAGGGAGGTCCCCTTTGGAACCCTGTCGTCATCGTCGGACTTTGGAGTGCTTCCGGATCTCACGCTGGCCGTGCTGCATCTGCCTTTGGTGCTATCGGATTGATCATCGTTACTCTCGGTATCAACATTTCTGCCAACTCGATCAGTGCAGCAAACGACCTTGTCTCTTTCTTCCCCAAGTACATCAACATCCGCCGTGGTCAGATTTTGGCCGCTATTATTGGTGCTTGGGCTTGTGTGCCTTGGAAAATCCTGGCTTCTGCTCAAAAGTTCCTGTCATTCTTGGGCGGATACACCATCTTCCTTGGCCCAATGACCGCCATCATCATGACAGAGTGAGTTGTTTCGCATCTGCAGATGAATGTACAACATACTGACGAATATACAGTTACTACATCGTCCGTCGTGGCAATGTCTCGGTGCCAGAGATGTACAAGTTCGACGGCATCTACCGCTACTCCCCTAAGTTCGCCTCAAACTGGCGTGCAGTCCTTGCTCTCGTTATTGGCTTCTTGCCTCCTCTGCCTGGCTTTGCCGACAGCATTGACCAGGGCAACCTCAGTGTATCTCTTGGAGGTCAACACCTGTAAGTGACTGCCTAATAACGACAATGTCCACTCAGAACTGACTTCGTTATAGTTTCGCAATCGGCTACATGTACTCTTTCGTCGCTGCTGGTCTTTGCTACTGGGCATTGATGCGCTTCGCACCCGAGCAAGGCAGCAGATTGGATCATCAAATCACCGGCGAAGAGATCCTCATTGCAACCGACGAGAGAAACGGCAGGACCTGGGACAAGGAAGAGAAGAAGGGTTTCTCCGTCAAGAGCTGGATTTCCAAGCACACTGATAGCGATTCCAGTGTTGCTTAAAGGGTTAGACTGTGTTTAGACTGTGTTTAGATTCGGTGATTCGTATTGTGTTTAGATCAAGAATTGCTTAACGAGGAAAGGAATGCTATGAGATAGATGAATATAAAAGCTGCTGTTTTGTCACTCGCTTCCAGTAGAAACTTCGTCCTTGCCAAACCTCTCACTTCTCAAATGAATCTATCAGGTACTCTCATTCGTAGTGGGGAATGTTATCGCGTTGTTGCGAACAATGACTTTCTTGCGTCTTTGCATCTTCGCGATTGTGGTGCCTGCAGCAACAACAATGGCAACAGCAACAGCCATTTCCCCCTTCTGCCGTGCCTGTGTGCGAAAGCTTCTTTTGTCGTCTTCGCCGTTCTTGATCGAGGTTTCTGAGATGTTCGCGGTCCTCTGGTGTGCTGTGTACAGCCAAGGAGATTGTCAAGAAGCCAGCAGCCAAGAAGATGAGTGTATTGCCTATGATGGCGAGAGGAGGCCAGGGGTCATTGGCCATTGTTTTGATATGCGTCAACGAGATCAGGATAAAAAGATGGATCAAGAATTGTTCGAGAAGAATAAGAGACAATTAGAAGAACAGGATAGAATATTGATGTGGATGCAAAACCTCAAAGCGTTGGCAGAATCCTACGTCTCTACTTCGGCGGCTTCTATTCGCTTCCAGCACTCCCTTCCTCCTTCCCAAACCCTTCACTCCTGAGATAAATATTAAAACTCTCGTCTTCAGCGGCCAAATCAATGTCCTTTCCCTCAGGCAAGAAATAGTAAATCGCCGCTCCAAGCACCGACAACCCACCAAGCAGATAAAACGTCGATGCAGGACCTGCAGCATCTCTGATGGGTGTAAAGACCTGTGTTCCCACTGCAGCACCTGCTTTGCCAAATGCGGCGGAGATACCATAACTCATGCCTCGTACGGCTGTGGGATAGAGTTCTACACTCATGAGGCCGATGGTTGCGCCAGGACCCATGTGGCCGAAACATTGCATCAAGCCGTAGAGCACCACAAAAGCGGCAATGGCATTTTGGGTGAGCTTGGTGTAGCAGCCGCCAATAATGAAGCCGAGGACGATGTAGCCTGTCCATCCTGCAATACCAGTCCAACGACGTCCAATGCGGTTGCAAAGCCAACTGCCAACGACAGGACCAGGCACCGCCAAAAGCGCAAGAATAAACTGCCAGATTGCTGTCTGTCTGACATCCTTCCCTTTGACCACATTATTAATAATGACAGAACTCATGATCCCATTCGGAAAATTGATGAAATCGTAGAGGAAGAATGCTGCAGAGGTGCCTAGTAACCTCCATCCATATCTCTTCAAGACCAGTAGATATGGCGGAGATTTTTTGGTTTTGAAGTTGTTGCGGCGGAAGAGAATACCATCGCGCATACGGAAGCGGAGGAATGCGACAAAGAGAGGTAGGAAGATTGAAATGGCGTAGATGGCGTGGAAAGCTTTGCGAAGGTTGTTGTGACTGGCGGTGAGAGAGATTAGGTAGATGGCTGTGCAGATTGGCGCTGCGGATGTGGCCATGAGGGTTGAGGTGAGTACTTGGATGGGTCCTCTGATGTGATCGTAATGCTGTGTTTTGCTGTCAGCCAATCTTCTTTTCGAAGCGATGCCTGTTGGAAGTCATATCGAAGATCAATCATACCTCATTACTGCCTTCCAATGCAGCAGCAGCAGAAGGAGGATATTCACCTCCCACACCAACACCAGTAATTCCTCTCGCAATAGTCATATACCACATCATATCCGAAACACCCTGGCTTTGAACCTGAAACACCAGAGTGGAAAGCAAACTTCCAATCACAACCAGAGAAGAAGTGACCCAGAGTCCTCCACGTCGACTCCAGATATCGCAGGTGTAGCCAAGAACAATGATTCCAATGACAGCACCAACGAGCAAAGCATTTGATATCCTGGTCTGAATGGTTGAGGTGTATGCTTTTCCGAGAGTGTGGCTAAAGACTACATTTGTGTGTGAGGACTGTCGAATAGTCAGTATTAAATCAATTCAAGGTGTGTATGGGTCAAAACTCACCAGATTGTTTTGATATCCATCCGAGAAATTGGCAAGAGCGCTGGCAAAAATGACAAACCAAGAGATTTGCTTTGGGTTCCTCGAGATATCAGATTCAGTGTCCCAGACGGTGACTTCGGCATCTTTGGTCTTGTCTTCTTGATAATTCTCTGGTTCTACGGGGTTAACGGTCATCTCCACAGAAGAAGCCATATCTGCGACGACAAATGTGAGAAAGTCGCATTCGAGATGCGGCTCCTTGCCGCTTCTTATGTCTCCATATTGATTGTCGTCCTTGTCGTTGTCAGGGCTGTTGTTGAGTGTTGCCAGCTCCACTTTTCTCGGAAGACGATTGCCTGAATCCACGAGTTTTGATCATCTTCAGGTCAACAACTCCGTGGAGTATGGAGAATGGAGACAGGCAGTCATTCTGTTCATCCTTCTACATGGGGCCTACATCAATTCTTGTGCGACAAGCAGATTCATGTTGTTGCATACTCGAAGTACGATCAGGATGAACGCAAGAAGAGCAAGACGAAGTCCATTGCAAGACGCCGACAAAGAGCCGCGCGACCGATCATTACACAAAAGTGATGCGTGTATTTAACCAGAGTGCATGCAACGGACGATCATTGTTGAGATATAGAAATTGATTAGGAATCAAAGACAGCCAAATCGATCTTGTCACGAACCCTTATCTTTCGAGCTCCGAGGAGTCTTGACATCTAATAATGGACAAAGAAGTAGATGAATAATTTTGGTACACAACAAGGGATATATAGTACAAAAGGTATATCCAAGACTACCTGTATCTTGAACCAGGCAGCTTCTTGTATGGAAGAGGCTCAATCTTCTTCCTCTTGAATTCGACATCACCGCCAGGAATTCCAGCTCTTTGCATGACACCAGCAGTGCCTTCGTCATGTCTGCTTCTGAACATATTTACACCGACAGGCTTCAAGACGTGTCTGTCGACGAAGCTCCTCAGAATGAAATCGTCGTGCTCGTAACGCTGTGATAGGGCCTTTGCGTCCAGGATTTGGCCATCTTTTTGCTCGAGGACAAAGACTGACATGCGGCTGTATGCAAGACCCTTTTGAGTGTATGCAGGCAACCAGGGGAGAATGACTTGGTCGTCGGTCAACTTTCCGAGCGAGACGGAGGTCTGAGTAGGGGAGATTTTGATGTTGGAGGCGAGGAAGTGGCAGCGGTAATCAAAGGCGTCTGCCTCGACATTGGGCACATCGGGGTTTATAATGGCAATGGTGACATAGCGCTCGCCCTTGTCATAGGGTTGAATGTTGAGGTGGGCAGGGACTTCAGAGACTCTGCTGTCGACGAATTCACCAGGCTGGACGTCACGGGGACCAAAGGAAAGCTCGACATTGAGAGTGGGATCGATGGTGGGGAGGACGTCTGGCACGACATTCATCTGGGTGATGCGCTGCATGACGATCATGCGGTCGTACTGGCGCCACTTTTTGTCGGCGAGGTAGCGGTAGATGGGCTTGTCCATGTCGCCTGGCGTGTGTTAGTTGGAATGTCCTGTCGCATTTTTGAACTGTATTCATACCCTTGCCATCCTCAAACCTCCTCTTGACCATGGGATCGTCGATGTCTGCGTGAATCTTGAGTTGGTCCAAGTAGCGTTCCATGCTGTTGAGGCGGTGTTGTTGCCGTTGCTCATTCTGAGGCTCGACAGTCTGGGCCTTCAGTCTGGCAATCTTCTGGCGCTCAGCCTCAATGTCCTTGACCTTCTCTTCACGGTGTTGAATCAAGACTTTGCGGGCTTCTTGAAAACATTGGTAGGGCAATTGCTCAAAGGGGATGCGCGAGCCGGAGAGAATGGCCGCACGACGTCTGCGAGAACCGACGGGAGTAAGACCGCGGGTTTTGAGGAGTTTGCGCTCGGCTCTGGGAGTAAAGACATTGTCCTGGGCGAGAGATGAGGGCGGCGGAGTTTGTGTCGTTGCTGCTGCGGCAGCGGCAGGAGTCGAGGCGACGACTTCTTCGGCGACGGCAGCCGATGTCGAAAAGGCGCGAGCAGACAGCCCTCGTAGCGCCCGCGAGGAAGAGGCCATGATTGTGTTGGACGTGAAGATGATGTTCTTGTCGGCCGTGAATTTGGGAAGCCGCGAATGTCTGAAAGTCGACGCCAAGACCGACTTTTTCGTGTTCGACAAAGCCCCGACAAGGAAGTCACGACCTCTAGAGCAAACACACACAGACACATACAATGGCCACACGAAGAGCAGTCGTCACTTGCGCTCGCTGGAGAAGCGCTCCCTCGGTATGTCTCCTCTGAATGAACAAGAAAGACAAGACAAGCGACTAACAAGACGTTCAGGTGTTTGCGCGCGGGCTGGCCACCGAATCTCTACCCACATCCTCCTCCGACGCTCCTGCTGCCACTATCGCTCAAACATACAGCGATGCCGCTCTCTCGTCTACCGCCACTACTCCCGTCTTGAACGATCAATTCACCCCACCACCTCCTACACCCGCAGCCGAGTCTCGCCGCCCCTTCCAACAACCACAAAACCCTTTCCTCTCGACTGCTACGTGCACCATCCACGACTTCCCCAAGATTGAACCTAGAAGTTTTGTCACATACCCCAGCACACATCTCCTGCTGCCGCTACGTCGCGACATCTTGCACCGCGCAATCGTCTTTGAGGGAGATGCCACACGCCAGGGTACCGCAAGCACAAAATACCGTTCAGAAGTCCACGGTTCCAATCGCAAGGTCCGTCCGCAAAAGGGAACTGGTCGCGCTCGTCTTGGTGACAAGAAGTCGCCCATGCTGAGAGGTGGTGGTGTCGCCTTTGGTCCCAAGCCCAGAGATTTCAGCACAGAACTGCCCACCAAGATCTACGACCTGGCCTGGAGGACTGCTTTGAGTTACCGCTACAAGAAGGGCGAGTTGGTTGTTCTGGGTGGAGCTGCAGAGATTGACGTCGAGGGTCCTGGTGCTGCAAGGTGGTTGAAAGAGATGCTGCGATGGAACAAGTGGGGAAACCCAAGTGGTGGCAGTCTGTTCGTCACGGCCGAGCCTAGAGAGAAACTCTTCAATGCTCTACAACAACCTGGCATGGACAAGGAGGCTCGCGCTTTGAGTCTCGAAGACGTTGATGTCAAGGACTTGCTCGAGGGTGGTCGCATTGTCATTGAGAAGAAGGCGCTCGACAAGATCTTCCAGAAGCACTCGAGCGACCTGCAATCACGGGTCAAGCTTGTTGTCTAAGCGTCTTGTATTTTATTCATCTGTACAAATATACCACACTCAAGGCTTGGGCCCTTCATACATCAGATTGCCCATCCCCGCCAATTTCCCTTCAAACTTCTTGATTTCCTTCGTACCCTTGACAGCCTCAGCAGCCAGATCAATCTTCTGCAACAATTCCTCACACTCCTCAGCAGTAGCCCTTCTCCCACCCTTCTTCCTCGCCAAAACAATCTCCACCTTTTTGCCCTGGCCCAAAAACTCTTGCATCCTCTTCATCCTATGTCCCAAATCATTCTGATCAATCGCCCAATTCAGTTCCAGCGTTTTGGTGCCTTCTGCAGCCGCCTTTTGCTGTTTGAGTTTCTTTTTCTCCTTCTCTGCCTCGTATGCTGCTTTTTTGTCTTCGAGTTTGCAGACTGGGATCCATTCTTCCGTCCAATTTCCCGCAGGTGGTTGAGTTACGCAAATAATACGGTGGCTCTTGCGATCGATGGTAGCCAGGATATCGCGCAAGCGGGTTGGTGGTTGGAGGGAATCTGTTTCTGGGTCTACGAGTTGGATACGTCGGGCGGGGATTTCTTCATCCCAGAGGTGTTTGCGCTTTTCCGGGAGGCGTTTTCCTGCTGCTGCGAAAGAGCCAGTGGAACTGAAGGTGCGAGTGCTGGAGTGAAGTGGTTTGAAGGTTTGTGGGATTGGTCGTGCGCGTGTTGATAGCGCTGGTTGCACAAAGACGCGGTACAGCGCTTGCATTGAAGAGGACATGTGAGTGCGCATTGTGACTGGAGAGGTTGGTATGAGGAAAAATGACTTTTTGTTAGAGCTGAAATCGAGGTCAAGGGTGGTGACGAAGTTGAAGTTGCGCATGAGCTTCGGCTGCAATTTGCCCGATCGCCCGCGTCGTCTTTCGCTTCTCTTCTGACCCTTTTGCCATCTTGCACTTGATCGTTCGGACACAGCATCATTCACTCAGACCACACGGACATCTTACCGTCACAATCGGAAGAGACAGCTCGGAAACTGCCTAGACGATAACTTCTGCGTGGTCATAAACCAGTTCTGGAAACTTTCCTTGCATGTATCTGATTCTGATCAATAAATAAGAAAACAGTACTTTTACGATACTATTAGCCTCCCCTGAATATCTCCTACGACCTATTCTCTATACAACCAGATCAACATACTCTGATAATCAGCAATCTGCCACGCCAAATTCAATCCCCCATTCATCAAGGTATTCCCACTCAAAGTGCCATTATACAGATTGCTCGAATACCTCGCTGTGGCATTCAGACCCTGCATCCTCAAAGGCGGCGGCGCAGGTTTGATCATAGCTTGTTGCTGGAATGCAAACACCACTGCTGTATTCTCATCTTCAGAGACAAATTGCACGGCTGGCCAATTCGTGTCTCCAGGCCATGCAATGCGGTAGAAGGAGCCAGAGATGACGATAGGGTTGATTTTTTCGTGGGTAGCTAGAATGGAAGGGATGGCTGCGCGTTCTTCTTCGCTGAGGTCGACGGGGTTGAGTTCGAAGCCGAAGGAGCCACACATTAGTGCTACATGTGCGCGGTATTCGATTGAGATGTTGCGGTTGGTCAAGCCGTTGGGGACCTTGGATACGTGGCAAGCCATTGCAGAGGGAGGATATGCGAGTGAAGTGCCCATTTGAATAGTCAGACGGTCTGAGGCATCTGTATTGTCAGATGTCCATGATTGAGGATAGTAGTGCAAGATGCCTGCATCAAAGCGACCACCTCCAGAAGCACAACCTTCCCAAAGGATCGATGGGTAAGATCCTGTTAAATTGTCCATGACGCGGTACATGCCCAAGGTGTATGCATAGTCTGCAGCTGGCGACGACATCTCGTGAATGCCTCTGTTGTTGTCCCACTTGATATATGAAATGTTGGCAGACTTGATGATGTTCGAGATGGCATTGATGAGGTAATCTTGAACTTCTGGCAGTCCGAGGTTGAGAACCAACTGATTGCGAGTAAGTGTGCGTACATGATTGCCGGCATACATGACCCAATCAGGGTGCTCATGGTATAGTGTAGAGTTGGGGTTGACCATCTCTGGCTCGACCCAGATTCCAAACGAGAGGTCCTTGGTTGTGTTTGCCACTGCATAGCTGTCAACAGCATCAACATACGGCCCAAGACCATCCGGGAAACGAGCAGGGTTGGGAGTCCAATCTCCAAGTCCAGCAGTGTCATTTGTGCGCGCATATGGTGCAGTACCGAACCAACCATCATCCATGACAAACAAGTTGATACCAAGCTCAGCAGTCTCTTGAGCAAGAGTCTCGAGCGAAGTTTGATTGATGTCAGCGCCAAGGCCCTCCCACGAGTTGAGAAGAGCTGGTCTAGTCTCAAAGGTGTGGTTTGATCTGGAGAGATGGTTACGGTATAGGTCGTGGAAGGATCTCGACATGCCTCCGATACCCTGAGATGAATATATGCCGACAGCTTCAGGGGATTGGAATGTCTCGCCAGGTCCAACAGGAATACTAGCATGGAGTGGGTTCAAGCCGAGCAGGACACGAACTAGACCATGAGAGAATCGCTCAGCAGTTGCTGCAAAACTGCCAGTGTAGACGAGATTGAAGCCCCAAGCTTCTCCAGTAGTCTCGGTTGTAGTCGGCGAGTGGAGTGCAAAGAAGGGATTGTGAACGTGAGAAGAGTATCCCTCAGTACTTCTGAACCCAGTCTCGCCAAAGTCGACGTTTCTGATGACTCTGTTGGCTTCATGAGACCAATCGCCTTGCAACTCGAGCATCTTAAGGTCGAGGTTGGGCAGATCTGTACTGAAACTTGCTGCTCGTTCGATAGAGATGTTTTGAGTACCATTGTTCGTAATTTGGAAACTTCTTGCAATGGCATTGTACTCAGGAAAGACTGAGTATGACAGAGCAGCAGAGACATCCGAGTAGTTGTCGTAGAGCTTGACGATCAAGGTTGTGACATCCCCAGCATTGCCATATGTTGCAGGAAGTCCCATGAGTGCGGGCTTGCCTTGAACAATCTCATGGCTCTGATATGTGAAAGCAGAGACAGTATCGCCATCAGCATGACTGATATGAATCGCAGGAAGACGGAAATCGCTACGGCCGACATCTGGGAACTCGCGACGGACGTTGGTCAAGCCAGGAGTGCCGATGTTGTCAAGACCTGTTGACCAGCCACTGTTTGATATTTGAGCAGGACCCGTAAAATCATCTACTGGTCCACCAAAGTGGTCTGAGACGAGATCACCAGATCGAGGGTCGACGTGGAAGCGGTACGACACATCAGCGCCAGTCAAGGTGAAATTTGTACCCGTGGCAACGATGTCTAAAGCATGTTTTAGCATCCAAATCATTGTACTCTAGCATGTTAACGCACCTCCATTGACATAAGCTACGAGTCCAGCAGCCAGCGAAAGCTGGAACAGACGCTTAGTGGAAAACATCTCGAGTAAGCTATTGTCAGGAGGACTCCCAAGTCATTGAAGTAGGGCGCATTTTTTATATATATCACGACATAATCGGCAGAATACTGGCTTGGCTGCTCGTTGATCATGCGACAAAACTTGGAGATCGACATGAGATGTGGGGTAGGTTTTGGTAGAAGGGCTTGGACGGCGGAGCAAGTGGTGGATAAATCGATTGCCTTTCCGTCGTTCCTGCTGCGCACATGGCATGCCGTAGAAGTCAAGCATGTTTTCGGATGTAACCTCAGCGATCAGTCGGACCGAGTGTTGCATCGAAGTACAGGATGTGTGTTATATCGATTGCTCATATACCTTACCTTGCATCGTCTGCTCAGATAACTATTGACTTACCTAGCATCGCCATCAAAATCGCAGCGAACTCCTACGGTCATCATTTTCAGCTCGTTTTGGGTCTCAATGAGGCGTCCAAGCAGCTTGGCAGGCTCGTGTATACAGATGAAGAATAGAAAACTGGGACAAGGTGACGTTCGGGAAACATCCCCAGCCTCGTTTGTGGAGGTGAAGTCTCAAAAGCGGGGTGTGTGGTCGGGGCAGAAACACGGCCCGGCATCGCCATTTGAATTTTTTGTGACATCTATGCACTTTGTGAAAGTATGCATATAACCAATAATGTTTTACAAATCAACGACCTCTGTATCACTCTTCTCGGACGAATTCTCTTCCCTCTCTTGCCCATAAATCAAATTGGAATGGTCAAGGTTGAGTTTGCAACTTGTTTAGAAAGCATAAGATACAACAAGTCAAAGATAAACTTGCATTAAACTCAGAAACATGATCATAAGTTGGCGGTAACAGAGGATGGTCTCCAAAGCCTCGTTGCATGTATATATTCATATGTTCCCTGGCTCTCCTCCTACTTCATCTACCCTGCTCATCCTACAGGACTACCTGATAGATATCTTTGAACGAATGTATGGCGGTACAATATATGGCGATCTGTAAGTCAACCTCCGGTCGAAGCTTGTCAAATCCCACGATTAGTAACTGCAAGAGCAACACAGAGTAGGAATGCCGGATGTCCTTTGCCGAGTTTACAGAGTTGGATGACCGCTTGACAACTTTCTGATCTGATCGTGTGCATCCAGTGATACATGACGAATCCATCAAAGATGTTTCGAGTCGGCTTCAACAGCAAAGGTATATGAAATGTCCAGGAATATGCTTTGATCATGTTGTTTATGAGTGGGTAATGCTAAATGTAGAAAAGCAGAGGCCGAAAATGGCCTTGGCTATGGAAATCATAGCAGACAAGCGTCATGTAATCATTCATGTAGCGCAATCAAGTCTTTGTGCAACGAGAGAAGGAGATGACTTATCCTCTACGCTTCAATCCCTCGGGAGTAGAATCCCTACCAGTAGCGCCAACCAACTTCTCACCATTCAGTTCCACACTAGGAATACTCTGCCTGACCTTGTCCTTCTCTTGCTCTTCGATGATTTCCTCCTCATCTTCTTCATCATCACTTCTCTCATCCTTGGCAACAGAGCTTCTGAGGAATCTATAAGCGATTCTCAAGATTAAGACGAACCAGAAGACATTGACAGCTTGCAGAGCGAAGAGCAGGGAGAAAGTGATGATCTGCGAAATCCAGCATTTGTATTGTTGTGTTTCCCAGTTGAGTTCGTAAGGGCCGACTGTGCGGAAGCTGGTCAAGGTTGCCCAGAGAATGTGCAAGTTAAGGTAATGGCGGAGGTAGAACCATACTCCAATGAAGAGACCAAAGTATGGTCCAGTGATGGGTGAATCGAGATAGTTGAGGCACTTGGAGGTCTGCATGTTTGGTTAGACGCGACATCAAATTTCCATTAGAACAAAAGAAACTTACAGCGAGGAAGAAATCAGAAATGTCCATGGTGATATAGACAGCAATACCCATGTAGGTGAAGTGGAAACGGTAGCTCAACCAGATCAAGGCAACAGTGACGATGTGATGCAAAACAAGCTCTTTGAAATCCTTTCTGGGCTTCTCCAGCATAAGCAACAGGACGATGGCCTGTTGTGTCCAGTAACTTGCTTGCAACAAATAATAAGCCTTGAAGACAGCTTCGTGGCTACGGTGAGGGAAGCCTTCGAACATGGCGTCCGTGTTGAAGTACCAGACGGGCGAGCGGCGCATAACGTACAAGCCAAAGGGACCGAAGATGGCAAAGTAGATGGCCGTGTAGAATTGCTCCATGAATCTAGCTTGCTTTGCTTTTCTAGTGATGCCCAGATGAATGGCGAGGGGACGGATCATGCGCTGCATGAGGAACTCGCGGGTGAAGCTCAGGACAATGGTGTAGAAGGCGACAAAAGCAAAATCGGCTTGACCCTTGCCATACTGAGTTGGTTTGCCAGCAGGAGTGTCGAGGGGGTATGCGAGGAAGATGCAATAGTAGAAGGGGTTCGAGGTGGATGGGTTGACAGCGTAGAGGGCCAGGATCAGGAGCACGAGGATCAAGGGATTGAGCCAGGTGTGTCGGAGAGAGACGCGGACATATCGCTTGAGGAGACTGCGTGCTTTGCGACGCTTGGATGTTCTTGTAGCTTTGTCTTGTGTCGGTGTAGATGTGCGCTGTCAGGAGCGTGTCAGTCCAATCGTTGACTTTGAGAAGGGATATATCATCGACTGCTACATACCTGGGGTAGCATAGACAAAGTAGCAAGAGCAGAAGCTCCAGTGTCACCTCGAGGCTCTCCTCCAAGACTGCTAGACTTGCGCCGGGGCCGAGGTTTGGTCATTGTAACGGGTGGGCCGCCATTGTCGGACGTCCCTTTGGGCGGGCTCAATGGAGGAAAGGGCTCCAGCTTGCTGTCGGCCATTGGGAAGGTATTGATCTTGCAATCGCGTGCAACAAAGGGAAGGAGCGACAGGAAACAAAAAAATGATCGATCACCGCCGGCTCCCGGCCACCGTCAGCGCCGGGCTGCCCCCACACGAAGACCCTCCCGTAAACAACCCGAACGCCAATTTAATCTCGGCCTTAACTTCACCGTCATGAGCCGACCAAATTTCACGTGTTTCACCCTGTGACGTCTTTTTGAATCTCAATAACACTCTTGTTATGCTCTGTTATTCTCTGATGCTGCCATTATGCTATGCTTGAAGCCATTTTCCGTCGTAGTGACTGTGTGTCACGAAGCCATGTCTTTCTTCCTCTCTTGAAGCCGCGACTCTTCATTCTCTCCTGTCCTTGACTTCTTGTAGTTCCTGCATGTGTCGCGTGCATCGGCAACAATGTGGGTGATATCTTCTTGGTGTTTCATGTGCTTTCCGTTTGACATCAAGTCCTTCACTCAACCTCCATAGCATCGCCGACACCCTGACCTCCACGCTTGTCGGTCTTGACATACTCGACAAACTCGTCAATGACTCCAGGCCAGGCAGAGTCTTCGCTCCAGAAGCTGAGTGCTTCATCGACAAGAGTCTTTTCGGCAAACACCAGAGTCTGGTCCCACATGTCCTTGTTGACACTCTTCTTGTACTTCTCGGTAAGGAACTCGATCCACCAATCAAGCCAAGGGGTATTGGGTGATGACCACTGGAGGGAGGGGCTAGTCAAGAGCAGGCGCCAGTACTCGGTAGCGTTCTCAAGGGCGACAGCCTTCTGGCCGGGTTGACGAGCGAGGATGAATGTGTGCTTGTAGATTGACTTGAATGTGGGACGGAATGCGGGATCGTCGAGGTTGGAGCGTCTCTGCTGAACCATGTCGCGCATCTTGTTGATGTCGTTGACACTGCGCAGCAATGTTAGACATGACATAGACCTTGCGCATTGCAACAAGCTTACCCAAGAGCAGCAAGGCTGTCAACGAACTCGGTACGTGTGAGTTTTCCGAGCGAGGGTGACTTGACCATCTCCGAGAAGATTAGAGAACCAATATCGTCAGGGCTGACATCGATGTCGCTCAGGAGTTGCATGGTGCCGTCAATGTTGACCTCATCAGGCTCGCTGTCTGGCTCCTCGCGGTACTTGTCGAAAAGCTTGTTGAGTGTACCCTTGCTGGCAGTGCTACCGGTGCTGGTCGAGCCCGATTGGAAGTATCTGACAGGGAGGTCAATAGTGTAATAACGGTGGTTGGGATTGGTATAGGACATCTTGGAAGCGGAAGTAGATGTCCAGTCGCGTCAGAGGGAGACTCCGTGACAAGGAACAAAGTTCTTTCATGTCACTTCTGGGTGATCGTTCGCACGCAGTCCCGTGTAGGCCATCGCAGTGCCGAGACACCTCATCGTCGAGTCGACCGTGAGCTTGGACCGGCGTACGCAACCCCTCGTAGACTTCTCCCTCTTGAGACGCACATCCTAGAAAACTGCAATGAAACTTTTTGACCTACGCGTTTGCTGCCACTTGTACATTCCATCCATGTTGACGCAAGACTTTTGCTGCTGTTGTGCGGTCGGTACTAGTGAAGTCGACAAAGCTCTGGATGGCCGTCTTTTGGGCGGCGGTGTATGCTGGAGGCATGGTCGCACTGTGTCAGCTGGCTGCGGCTCGACAAGCGATTGGTATGTGTTCGAATGAGAACGGGCAACAGTGAGCTAAATTAGACAACAATGTTGACTGCGCGACAGATGATGATGAAGATACAAAGGAAAGTTGATCAACAGCAAAGGCAGCGACACGCAGATGACGCCGACGTCAATGCCGACGCCCGATGAGCCCTGATCCGAGACCGACGATAAGATAAGAACAACGCCTGCATCTGCATCCTTCTCGCCAAGCACTCGGGAAACGGTTATACCATGATGGATAGGCCAAGGGTATGGAACAGTATGAAGAGATCGTTGGACTTACAGGTCTTTGTGGACTTTGACTTCTTCATCGGAGGTGAGACGGCCTCTTCGGTCTCGAGTGTCCTCTTTCCCGTTCTTGCGCCGGGCATGTTGGCACGACTAAGGAGGTCCACGATCTCTCGTCTTTGTCCCCAGATTGTCGTCACTCGAATCGGACAGGTAAATGATAGCGGATACTGTAGTTGTATGTTCTTGTTAGAAGGTAGGTACGGGCAAAGAAGGGATAATTAATCGGAGCAGAAAGGTGACGGTGACGATGATTGTGACGGCTGATTGAAAGTAACGAGTAGAGTTGTATTCAACCTGCAGAGAAGAATGAGCCCTCGCAAAAGAGTTGTGAGATGACAACTGAGAGCCAACTACAACACGTTGTGCCACGTGCATATTGAAAACTTTCTGCCTAGCATGTGCCTCAAGGAAGGAACGATCACGGAACTTGGGAGAGAAAGTCCGAGTGACGAGCTTTTATGCTAAACAATGATATAACGAATATTACAATATAGGAATATGATTACAGAAGCTTGTCAAATGCTTCTCAATCACCAAGAGGCATGGCCTCAAGCTCTTCGCTCAATGATCTCCAATTCTCTGCGCCCAACTCGGCATACTTGACACGCTCCTGCGACCACTCTTGGTGCATTCTGCTAACGTGGTATTGAGAGGTCTGGAAATGGACAATTTCATCACGAATGCACTCCTTGATGAAAACACCTCGAGCATGTTGGTCGACTATTGATTGCTTGTCCTGCTCCTGGTCAGTAAAGAAGTATGATATCTCAGTTGAGAAAGACGTACCTTGACGATCGCGCTCTCAACCTTCTCGGCCTCACCAGGCTTGATCTGAGACTCGTGTCGTGCACGGATGCCAGAGAGCTTGCTCTCGTTTGAAGCAATGCGGCGTTCCAATTGGGGAATGTTGTCGCGAGCGTAACGATCACGACGGTCAAACATGTCCCGCATGCTGACCAGAGCATCACGCTGGCGCTTGAGGTCCTCCAAAACGCCCAAATCCCAAGCCCTAGCCTCATCCTCGAGCAGGGTCTGATTGGTGGAGAGATGTTTAGCTGTGCCATTGAGACCTCCATTCAGGAGCTCGACCTCGTTCGTGTCGATGGCGTAAGTGTCGGCGGAGCATTCAGTCAGCGTACCAAGAGCCAAAGAGAGACGGGTGTATTCGCTCGCAAGGCCCTCGTTACGCTTAATAAGTCGTTCGACCATGCCACACATGTTGATGTAAACCTCAGTCGAACGGCGTACTCCATTTCGCACAGTGTCGAACAGGTCAGAAAGGTTTTGGGGAAGCGAATCTTCGAGACCTGGTGGTAGGGGCTTGCCGGTGAATTCTTCTTGCACGGAGATCGAGGCCTGCTTTCGCCATACAGCAAGTTCCTGAGAATCGTTAGTGTTGTTCAAACATTATAGAGGGCAGGGGCCGAACGTCTACCGTAGGGACAGTCAAGAACATGATGACAAGCTGATCTTGACTCAAAACAGGGTGGCGGACGAGTGCGTTTGCGAAGCGTGCCAAACCCCTCCTTCGTTTCTCAATGAAAAGGTTATCTGCGGCTATGTGCTTGCCGTTGACTGCATGTTTGTCAGCTCTGCTGTGTCACGATACTTTTGTATAACTTACTGGCAACACGCTTCGGTGGTAAAAGAGGAAGCTGTCTGAATGGGAACTTCTTATGCAAGCAGTCCAGCAACCAGACAAAATCACTATAACGACGAATGACACGGCTATTCCTCCTGATACTGGAGACTTCGTAGTTGCGATGTTGGAACAAGAACATGCCCTCCTTCTCTTCAAGTACATTGACAGTGATGAGCTCTTCAGGACCTGTTGTGCCACTAGATCTGGATACACCGGCTGGTCTTCTTACGGTTTGGTTGTTGTCGCTTTGCGAGTCACCAAAGCCTCCGTTACCAGGAGCAGTATTGAAGCCGTCGTTGGATGCAGAATAACCGCCCCAGCCACTCTCAGCTGTTGTAGGTCGCGATGGCTCGAACGAGGAAGGGTCGGTGGTAGGCGACTCGGTCTTGTCGGCGGCGGAGGTGGTAGTGAAGTTGCTGGTTGTTCGGACGTGTGGAGGTTCTGCGCGACCATTGACGCTGCCATTCGGGTATGAGGGAGCAGCTGCCTGGGCGTATGAAGCAGGAGCAGCAGATTCATGATGGTGGTTCTTGTGCATAGAAGGACTTCCCCAAGGGTCATCGCCGAAGCCGAAGCCAGGAGTTTCCATGCTCTGAGACTGCGTGGCACCGGAATCTGCTGGAGGACCAGTGGGTGTTCGAGGAGGCTTCTGCTCTTGCTTGGGGGGAGCGGTCAGAGAAGGCAGGTGAGGTACGGGCAACTGTCTTCTACGCTCATCGACCGCATCTAACCCAAGCTCTTCACCCTCTTGTGCCAGACCGATCAGGGCCAGAACGACATTGACCTCGCCGCGACCCAGAACACGTGAGTCGTCGGCATCAGAAGCGCTAATGATTTCGAGAATCTTGGATTGCTCAGGATGTCCAATGCTACTCTCTGACAACAGGCTCTTGATCTGGCGCAAGGTAACGCCGCCCTGAGCGGTGCTCTGTGACAACAAGGCATCGAAGAAGTTGACGTAGGATTCGGGCACGTCACTAGACGGCAACAATGTCTTGATCAAGTCTCCTCTTTGACGGGTGCTGTTGTGCTTTTTGGGAGCAGGAAAGTCCCAGGGCGATTGACCGTCGTCTCCGTCGTTGGCTTCGGCGAACAAGCCCGAGCTGGCCGAGGTGTTGCGGGCGGCAGGTTGATCGTCGTCGTCGAACAGAGACGACTTGTTCTGGCGCGCGGACGGCGTCGGTGGTGGTGACTCTCCGAAAAGCGACATGGTCGGAAATGCGGCGCGGATGCGTGATGAGAGTGCGCAGGAGGAAACACAGAGCGACTTGTCGTGCAGCAGAAGACGCGCTGAGACCAGGCAAGACAGGCCGCCGCCAACCTCCGCAAGAGCTGAAGCCTGAGAGCTCGCGAAACACCGCCGATCAATTCGTCCGTGCCTCAAAACGTCACTACCGCCCGCTATCAACTGCCAAGTTTCAACGGTCAACGCATATCGAACAACTTTACCTCGCTCTCCGCAACAACTCCACGTTGGGTCCAATACAAGTGTCAAGAGCACGTGTGGTCGCATGCTGTAGAGACAAGATCTGTATATCAAAGTACCATTTGCAAGGATTGACACGACGCAAGAGACAGCAAGATCATATACATGCCACATTTATTCGTAACGCTGTCTATGCCTTCTGACCAACATGAATCAATCGGGTAAATATGTTCAGATCTTTCGAGTAACATGAAGATTTTGAGCTCCATGTTGTCATGTACATGATGGACGATAGCTGCGTTGAGGCAGGTCAATCCGGAAGCATGTGATAGAGGAAGGAGGTGACCAAACGCTCCTTCCCTTAGAGGTTTCTCGTCGACCACAACTTTCCTTGATTTTCTCGTTTTCCCTCTTAATTCTTCGAGTTCATGTTACTCAAATTCCGCCGGTGACTGTTCCGCCCAAGATGTCGCTACCACATGAGCTGCATATTTCATCTGCCCTTGCTTTGGTCAAATCAAAGCCGAAACACCTAACCGTACAAGGTCGCTAGTCTCTCATTGCAGTAGTGAATTCAATCTGACATTCTGCCAGAATATATTCGAAATCTCCGCGACTGTACTGAAACCAGTCATCCCGATGGCCAGACTTTCCGACAACTGAACCCTTCTTCGTTTTGGCAAAAGCAATACGACGACCTGTATTGTATGCTCGAGAAGGAGCAAGATGCCAGATTCATTCTTCAAAAAGAGAACGAAGCCCTGCAAGCTCAGATCGCTCAACTTCAAGCCCGATCCAAACCTGGTCGAAAACGCAAATCCGCCGAACAAGAAGAGCCTGAGACAGTCAAGAGAATGAAAGCAGGCACTATCGCAATAGCAGAGTTCGGTCCTGCTGCCGATGTTGATCCAGGTTATTGTCTCTCATGTGACATACTAGATCCAGCGCTGACATCCTGCAGTTATCAAAGCGATGCGTCATATCCACCGTGTGCAGATACTTTGCAAAGGTCGCATGTGGAACACTGATTCCAACGAGCTGGCTTATAATCTCGTTCAAGCCACAGAAGCACTGGGTCTCGTCATCGAATCTCTACCATACAAGGTTCATGTCGCAGACACAGCCAGCAAATCTGTCGTTGCCGTTGCCAGGAGTTGTGTCAGTGTTTTCAACGGACTCAAGCGCATGGACGCTTTGGAGAACAACGGTACTTATGCCAGCCATGTTGTACATGCGTGTGTCTGCTTCTTCGATACACTCATGACCAGTATCGAGGAGAGTGCTGCTTTACAAGTCAAGTCTAAACGACCCGATCAGGAGACAGCAGCTCTGCAAGCTTTATCGCAACTCGCCAAGAGCTTGATTGACAATCTGCAAGACTCGGCTCGGACATGTACCTCACACGCGCAAATACTCGATGGTGCGGTATATCATCTGCTTCACAGGCTAGGAGAAGCAGCACATGAGCTTTTGCTGGATGGACCGCAGAGTGACAACATCGAGCATGAGATACAAAATCTGCCACTTCCAGACGACAAATTGCTGGACCCTGTCAGGCAGACAGACATAAGAGCCATACTCACGTCAGCACCTCTATTGCTTGGCAGTCTGCGCAAAGCTGTGACTGGCCTTCACAGCCTGCCTCTGGCTGGTGCAGCACGACTACGGCTTCAACGTACACTGGTTGATCACATCTTTGGTCCAGGGACTCGAGGCCCAGACGCAAGTCAAGATGTGCTCCGATTGCCAAGAGCATTTGGAGAAGCACCCCGAGCGGTGGAAATCGTGCAGATGAATGATCTGGACAAGCGAACAGATTCTTTTGAAGCTGAATTATGGATCCTTGTGGGATGGGATATCTTGGGAAGCGAAGCGGAGCTGTGAAACAAATTTGAGGTTGTCAAGGTAGAGTTGTTTGCGAAATGTTTATCATGTCCTAGACTTGCTACTTCAAAGATCATGGTATAATAGAAGATCCAAGAATAACAGGGTCTTACTGTCTTACAGCTCACAATGGAATGTTGATGGCATGATATTGTCAATGAGCGAGGATGACCCTGACATCGGCATATTGTCGGAAGGCGGACACCGGAGCCGCAAGGACAGGCGGAGCTTTGAGCTTTTGAGGCGCGTCATGGAAGCTTATCGCCGAGCGGAGTCTAAACAGTCTAGGAAGCTGGCGCATCTCACAACTACGACACTCGCATTTCTCGCTCCGATGCGACCATCGAATTCATCCTTGCCGGTTGGAGAGCGTTCACCTGATTCATCTCCTCCTCACCCTCCACCCAAGAAGAGAAAGAGACCGTCAGCAACTTCAGCAGAAACAGCTTCCGCCTCACAGCCACCACCACCTTCGCTCGCTCGAAAGTCATCTATCCAGAATCTGTTCTCTGCACAAGCCTCGGCCGGTGCTTCCCAGTCGACCTCTCTTGACTCGTCGCCCAACCGCAAGAAACCCAAGACACAACCAGTCCAAATGCAGTCAGAAATGTATTCCTTCTCCACCAAGCTCGCCACTGCCAGTCCGCAGTCCATCAACACCAACCGTCGCCTGTCTGGCAAGCTCAATAAGGGCTTCACACCAAAGAATGGCTCCACAAAACTCGTAGTCAAGACATTAAAGCCACAGCCAGCTTGGGATGCAAACAAATACTTTGACGAAACATGGGCACAGCTGGATCAGGCCTTGAACGTCATCTTTACACAAACTCCCGTCAACTTCTCTATGGAAGAACTATACCGCGGTGTGGAGAACTTGTGTCGTCAAAAAAGAGCAGACGAGGTCTACGCTAGACTGAGCAACAGATGCAAGCAATATGTGAGGGGCACCATGAAGACATCGTTACTGTCCAAGCAAAGACAGTCTAACGTTCAGGTTCTGGATGACGTTCTCAATGCTTGGACTACCTGGAACCAGCAAATGCACACCATTCGATGCATTTTCTACTACATGGATCGTTCATACCTTCTCCAAACTTCACGAGGTTCCCTGCAGGACGTCACTATCAAAATCTTCCGCGACAACATCTTCGAAGATGCCACCCTCAAGCCTGGCATAATTGATGGCGCCTGTGACTTGATATCTGCCGACAGAGATGGCAAGGATCTGGAACGAAGTCATCTCAGACAAGCCATCTCCATGTTCCACGACCTCACTACCTACTCTACCTCGTTTGAACCTCGCATGCTCGCCTTTGCTCAACAATACGTCGTGCGATGGGCTGATGAGAAGAGTGCCGAGCAGCCACTTCCCGAATATGTCAACAATGCCGTCAACTTCATGACAAAGGAGATTGATCGTTGTGAATTCTTCGGCTTGGATCAAAGTACTCGACGGGACTTGTTGGCTTTGCTGGAAGAACACATCATCGAAAACAAGGTCGATTACTTGACGAATCAGGACAGTGTTGCAGACCTTCTGGATGACTATGCTGTCAAGGACCTGGAACAACTACACTCATTGCTGCAGAGACGTCGACTTGGCTCAAAGATTCGACCTGCGTTTGAGCGTTGGATTGATGATACCGGTACACAGATTGTGTTCGACGACAAGAACGATGCGCAGATGGTCGTGCGCTTATTATCGCTCAAGACCCGTCTGGACAACATCTGGCGCACTTCCTTCCACCGTGACGAGGAGCTTGGTCATGCTTTACGTGAATCCTTCGAGACTTTCATTAACAAGACCAAGAAGTCTGCTGCAACACATGGTACAGATAACTCCAAGACAGGAGAGATGATTGCCAAGTATGTTGATCAACTGCTACGTGGAGGTGCCAAAGCCATTCCGACAGACCTTACTCTACATGCTCGAGACAATGCTGGAAAGGAAGAATATGACGATAACGAGGCCATGGATGAAGACAGTGAAGTCAATGCACAACTTGATCAGGTCCTGGATCTTTTTAGATTCGTTCATGGCAAGGCTGTGTTTGAAGCATTCTACAAGAAGGATCTTGCACGTCGTCTACTCATGGGTCGTTCAGCGAGTGCAGATGCCGAGCGAAGTATGCTCGCCCGTCTCAAGACTGAATGTGGTGCAGAGTTTACACACAACCTGGAGCAAATGTTCAAGGATGTCGAACTCGCTCGTGAGGAAATGTCTTCGTACAAATCACGGATGGAAGAACGGGAAGAAAGACCCAAGATTGATCTCAACGTGAACGTTCTCTCGGCGGCAGCTTGGCCTACTTACCCAGCTGTACCTGTTATTATCCCTGCAGACATCCAGGCGGCTATTGATGAATATGAGCGCCACTACAAGTCTAAGCACAGTGGCCGAAAGCTTGATTGGAAACATTCGCTCGCACATTGTCAGATGAAAGCCAAGTTCTCCAAGGGTACAAAAGAGTTGGTGGTTTCATCCTTCCAAGCCATCATTTTGTTGCTGTTCAACAACGTCGAGCCATCTGAACATTTGACTTACGATTTCATCAAGTCAGAGTCAGGACTTCCAGAAGCAGAAGTGAACCGAACTCTTCAGTCTCTGGCTTGTGCGAAGCTTCGTCCACTGCAAAAACACCCCAAAGGCAGAGAAATCTCACCAACAGATACATTCACAGTCGACCCAAGCTTCTGGCACGACAAATACCGAGTCAAGATCAACCAGGTGCAACTCAAAGAGACAAAGGAAGAGAATAAGGAGACACACGAACGTGTTGCCGAGGACAGAAACTTTGAGTGCCAGGCTGCTGTGGTCCGAGTCATGAAGGCGAGAAAGACGATTGGTCATTCTGAGTTGATTGCAGAAGTGATCAAGGCAACGAGGAGCAGAGGCGTGTTGGATGTCAAGGACATCAAGAAGAACATCGACAGGTGAGCGAGACTTTTGATGCGGAAAGGATGATTCACTAACAATTTCAACAGGCTGATCGAGAAGGACTACATGGAGCGTGAGGAGGGCAACACGTACAGCTACATTGCTTAGGCGGAACGACCGCATACAGCACGTTGAAGATACACTTATGACACATGACACCGATGAAATGACGTTTGGCGATTTATTCATGTACATTCTTTACAGCATAAACATTTTTCTCAAGAAGGGTATCAAAGACAAACCTTCATTCCCTTGCCTTGCTTTCCGTGATATTCATGTTTCTTTCAACCAGGCGTGACAAGCACGCGCAGCTGTCTCTTTGCTCTTTTGCAACCCCTTTCGGCCCTCTCCGAACCCTGTAGATGAAGAGATGATCACTTCTTGCCCTTCTTCTTCTTCTTGCCTGCTGTACTTTGTTGTGTCGGCGCGGGAGCAGCAGCTTCCACAGGTGTCTCTGTTCCCTCAGCCGGCGCATCAACCATGGCAACATCCTGCTTCAACTCTGGCAGTGCAGCCATCTCTCTTCCCAACGTGCCCATTGCAGCAATCAACCTGCCAACCTCTGCAGCCTTGTCGGTCTTGTACTTTAGCGTTGTGCCAGACACTGGATCGTAGGTTTTTAACTCGAGAAGGGCGATTGGTTGTTTGGGTTCTGAAGGTGTGGTGGAAGCGTCTGTTGTTGAGGCAGGTTTTGTAGAGATGGAGTCGGCGGAGGGTATGTGGTATTTTGTTGTTATGCGCGTCTGTGAGGGGAGGTTAGATAAGTGGTTACGTTGGAGGACTAGAGGTGTGGTGTCTGTGGAGATGGTGGAATGGAGGGACGCACGGTGGTTGGACGGGCTTGTAGCAGCAAGGCTGATTGGCGCTGCCACTCTTCGCTGGATGTGAAATACGGCATTGTGGATTGGATGTGAGGTGGATTGGTGTTGAGATGAGAATGTCGCGTGTAACGTCGCTGTCGCTGTCGCAAGTCGTAGGCGCAAGTGCGGTGCTCTTGTTCTGACTCGCTGCATTCGACACCGCGGGGGTGCTATGACTCGTGCAGTAATTGCTCGCCTAAACATCGTCATGGGCTCGAGTCCTCAGGCTTCCAAGCGCTTCTTATGACTGTAGAATTCTCGGTACCGGGCACGCGACCTTTTTACTATTCCTCTTCCTCGACAAAAGACTGGAGTAGCCCTTCCGTCTCTTCCAACAAGCATGACAGAACCACACACCAATGGCCACTCTTCTTCGCGTCCACCAACCGCCTCCGACCTCCTCGCCCGCTGCCAATCCCTCCTCTCCGAACTCGAAGCCTTCAAAGAATACCTCAAATCCCGCAAACAAGACCATCAAGTCGAAATCGCCCACTTTCGCAACACTGTAAAATCTGAACTGCGTACTTTGCAACGATTAGCCTCTGCCTCTGCCTCTAATGACGATGGCGAGGACAACGAAAACACTACCACTCAACACACTGTCAACTCTTCAAATCTACCGTTTTTGGAAACTGTCTGGGGAGTGGTGAAGAATAATAAGGGTTTACAAGCTATGCAAAAGAGGTTTTATTGGCAGGAAAAAGGGCAGAAGAGGGGACAGAAGAAACAGAATTCGGCGCTGGTCGATGTCGTTGCGGGTGATGGGTTGGAGTGGTTTAAAGTCAGTTTGCTTACGAACAATCGACTCTTGTTCGACAAGGCGAAATTGGGTTGGGAGGATGCGTCGTCCAGTGAGGAAGAGGAAGATGAGGATGTTGATGGTCAACAAGACAGAAAGGAGAAAGAGAAGGACGATGAGGATGATGTGCCCTTGGTTAAAATGACCAAGGATCTGGTGAGGGCGGCTAAGGAGGTGAAGATCAGGACGAGGAGCCCGAAGATCACTCTGGTCTTGCCGAAATTGAGAGAGGGTGAAGTGGTTGAGATTGATCGGATATTGGATCAATTGCGGGCGCTGGGTGTCCAATTACTGTAAGTCCTGACTCGATTGCTATCACCTTGACACTCAATACTAATAAACCTCCACAGCACCTCATCCTCAGCCTACCAACCCGTTTCTTTCCCCTCGGTGATGCCCCACCTCCTCACCGACCCCTTCGCCTCTTTCACCTCCACCCTAAACATCGACTGCACCATCCTGCTCGCCCTTGTCAGCGACTTCAGCCACTGCTCCGTCAGTGCCGAACCCTGGTTCCACCGCGCCCTAAAACGCCAAGTCGAGATCGAAGACGAGGAAAACCTGCTCCCGAATCTCCTCTACCCAGCCCTCGCAAACAGAAACCTGGTCTGTACAGACGAGGCGGCTAGGCGGATGCGCGAGATCGTAGACACCATCGGCACCTCCGGCGAAAAAGAACGCACAAAACTCTTTATGGGCGATACAACACTCTCACCCTCCGACCTTCGCTCACAACTGGAAACCTTGTCACGCTTTGAGATTCCTGAATCTTTGAAACTTCCCATCACTACCCAAACTCCCGAGCAAGAACCAACAACTTTGCCGCAATCAGCTCCAGCTGTCAAACAGCAACTTACATCTATAAACCAAAGTGTGTTTTTGCATGGTTGGGCTGGAGGTATTACTACGGTTACTAGTAATAGGACTGTGGTCAAGCAGATTGAGAATATTCTTGCCAAGGAGGCCAGGGATGAGAAGGAGTGGCCGTTGATTTGGTTGTGTCCTACGGCTAGGAGTTTGGTGGGTAAGGAGAAGGGGAGGAGGGATTGAGAGGTATGTATGTAAGACGTGTCTGTGGCATCTTGACAGCGAGGTCAGATTTTGTACATATATCTTGTGATCTCACCGATGTAGAGGAGCACAACAAAAGCACAATACGCTCTTGACAGTCCTAGCCATCACTCCCACACCGTCAAGTGCTTGCCCATCTCTCTGTCGTGTTGTATGTGCTTACTATGTGCTTTCATGCAAGTTTCCAAACTATGATGAGGTACAGGGTTCAATCTGCGCACTATCATCACAACTTACTGACACTATAAGTCGCTGACTCTTGCGCAGAAGCACAGCCTAAAATTCCTCGAGGCCAGCCATTGACAATGCAGCATGTCCAAATTCTCAACTTACTAACGGAGATGATTCAGCGTATCTGCCTCAGCGCGCGTGCCACTCAGTCATTCGGTTGCATGTACAGTGTTTGATCAGGTCTGCGACTCTTGTGCAAAAGTATTGTACCCAACTTACTCTTTTGTGCTTGTTGCAGCAATGGAGTTAGGAGACTCAGGAGATGGGGAATGTGTGAGAGAAGCTTCAGAGTCATGGACCTTGATTCTTTACTAAGGGGTCATCGTGGCTGTGGCAGACTGGAAATATATGTCTTCTTCTCCTCCATCATTCTGCTTTGACGGCTTTTTCGAGCTGCATTCTCGCTGACAGATAAGAGTCTTTGTAGATGAATGGTTACAAATTGGCAATCAGATACTTTGATGGTGTCATTGAATACTGTTGCCGGCACTCAGTTCAAATTGATTGCAGGACCAGTTGATCGCACTCCCCTGATTAGGAGACCACTGTGAGAGTGGAAGGAGCTTGATGCTCGCTCTTACATATGAGATGCTAATGACTCTCAAGATAGTTGTCATTCATTGTATGACACTACAAGACTCGGGAGATATGCTCAACTGCCCTTGCCCAAGAACTTGGCTATATCTTGTTGTTGGCGATACACGATGTTCATGGCCTCATCGGTGTCGTACAAATCGTACCAGCCAGGGGCCTCGTGTGGCGGGTCACCGGCCCAGATCTCGCCGAATGCGTTTGCATGTTGCGTCTCTGGGCGATACAAACCGCCATATGCCCATGGAGACGTACCAATGTACGAACCATTCTGAGACTTGAAATCGTCCATGACAGCTCCGATGATGGTCTGCGATCACGTTAGTCATGAAGTATTAGACAGAATTAAGAAGGGAGCTTACATTGAAGTACTCATCCTTGTTGCTTGTACCAGCCGAGCTCAGATACAGATACTCTTTTCCTACATTCTCCCAATTATCCCTAGCCATTCCAAATTCCTCCAGATAAACAGGTTTGTCGATTTCCTTACTCCATTCGCTAGAGTTGGCTACAAATGCAGTCGCAAAATTCTTTGCAGCTTCGAGGTTTGCACTTGATGAGTTTAGCATGTCATAGACACCCCAATTCTGTACCCAGCAGTGAGTGGTTGCATAGTCGACGGTAGAGAAGTTATGTACGGCCTGATAGTACCATTTCCCTTGCTTGCCTTCAAATCCGACGTTGACGAGTTGTTTGGGGGCGAGAGACTTGATGTAGGCACTACTGTTCTTGACCCATGGAATGACGGGATCTTCTGGTGCTGGTGGGAGTTCAAGGGAGTAGGGGCCGAGGTATTCAGTCGGTACCACGGCGGGTTGAGGTTCATTGGCCAATTGCCATGTCATGACTGTTGCATCCTCTTTGTATACACGGCCGTTGACTGTGTTCACGCGGTTGAGAACCTTGGAGATGTGTGCTTGGTACCACTCCTGGCATTTTGGAATGGTATAGAACTGGTTCGCGTAGGCGGTAAAGTTGCTGTAAGGTGCTGCGTTCACACCTTCGACTGTATAATTGCCCCAGCCAGTGCCAGGTGTCGAACGTTGTGGTGGAGCTGTTAAGTTCCACGATGAGGGGTATGGAATCTGACTATCGTTCGTAGACCAACTGACGTACTGCGCAAAACCTCCTGACCATTGCCATTCGTTTGCGAGAGTCATGGTAGCTCTCATACCTCTCTTACCCATCTCATTCAAGCAGCGATCAAGGCCGACAAAGATGGCTTCGTTGTAAGCACCAGGAGCTTCCATCAAGGCAGGATACATCCTGAAAGGCTGCCACGAAGGAGCACCTTCAGAAGATGCCATGATACGAAGATGATTGATCCCATGAGCTTGCATCTGATCCAGCTCGGTGATGAAGCGTGAGTAGTTTCCTCCTACGTGGTTGTCGGCGGCCAAATTCATGCAAGACCAGTAGTTCATTCCAGTAAGGTATACAGTGCCCTGACGGTCTTTGAGTTTGGATCCATCGACCGAGACGAAGTCACCGGCAGCGATAGCGTGGTTTGTTAAAGGCGAATGCGTTCCATGAGGTATGGCAGAGATGAGGGCAGGAGCAACCGCAGCTGCTGCCAAACCAGAAATCCAGATCGGGATCATGATTTCTGTCAAGTGACTATTCTCTTTGAGCTAAGAGAAGAGGAACAGGCCATGACAAAACCAGCTTCTTTATACTCGATCAACATTAGGGCTTTCCTGCAGCAATTGTGCTCGGCGGTCGATCTTATGATGCCATGAGGTTACATTCTCACAGAAGCATGGCTCTTGCAGCGAGTACCATGTGCTTTTAAAGTTATACGAGAGCCTCCCACCCCTCACTGCACCTTGCTGGCAAGATCGCAGTGGTTAAGAGGTGATGTCTGCGGGACCCCGCTGTGGTAATCGGCGGGTAAATGACCGAAGTACCGAAGCCAGGAACCAGATATTTTGCCGAGCACGAGCCGCCCTCACCAACTTTTATCGATCAATCAATCAGATTGTGGCCAGGACAACATGGCTATGATAGTTTGTGAACAGACAGCTTAGTAGTAAGTATCTATATTGTGATAAAATGCAATTGGTCTTTTACATAGATCAATGAAAACAAGTCACAACACTTGTTATGTTCATCTACAAAGCCATTGGTTCTCTAGGTAGATAGATATTCTCCACGATCGAAAAGCGACAGGAAGACAATTGGTTGTCTTGTTCCGTTGTGATGTGTAACAACTCTTTTGTTAGGTATCAAGCCTCGGACCGAGTTAGCGGCAGAATCGTGGGTGAGGCTCTCATCTTCTCCAGACATGTCCCGGAGCACCATGCGCCGACTTTCCACATTAGGACAAAAGACAAAAAGTTTCGTCGACATCGCATCATGCGGCAATTGGCATGCCTTCGAAACAGTGCCCGTGTTGCCTTGCTAGAGGAGCCGCTCTCCGCTCTGAGCACAATGCGTCGGCGGGACGCGCCTGTTTGGTGATTTGAGGCTCTCCAAGCCTTGAGGCTCAACAAGAGAACGTGACTGGACAGCGTTTCCTGCTTCAATGGCCAAGTTAGGTAACTGGGATCAATAAGACAATCGGCCGTCCCGAATCCTGCGCGCAAGTCTCATGTTATACGTCCGTATCTGGTTTGGTTTGCTTTGCGTTGCGTCGTTGTTGTGAGATCTACCACATGCACGGCTTATACTACAGCGATACAACAAGTCTGATCATGACTCGGCCGTGCCGTACTGCCAACATATCAAAGGCAGAGAGCCTCTAGGTTTTCGGATGGTCGGTACCCCGCATCAACGCATACAATTGCTTGTTACAATCTAACAGAGAAATGGTGAGACACGTTTCGAGGGTGGCGTGACTGGCGTCTAACGTCTCAACCAACGGCAACAATGAATTCATCTTATGGGCTCATCTCGAACGAGACGGGCCTACTCGAGCGCAACATCATGGAGTGTAAACCTCTAGCTGTTCGTAGGTACCAAATTCATCTCGCCTTCGATGCCAAACACAAGGCTTTGGAAATTTTCTTCTTCCTCTGCAACCACCATCCAAGATGCAACAAGCAGTCAATCTGTGGTTGTTTGGCGTGATCTTGGTCTGTTTGATACTATCGCTCTTCGCGGTAGTGTTGAGAATCATCGGACGACGAAGAAGACAATCATTACAATCGGATGACTGGACTATGGTCCTAACTGAGGTGAGTTGATGAACAGGTATTTTGATGATTTCATCATTGATTGTGGCTCAGGTTTTCTTCGTACCATGCACCGTGTGCGCTCTAATAGCAGTCTCAAAAGGCTTGGGCGTCAGGGACGACCGACTAAGTCCAAATCAAATCATAGATGCGTCAATGGTCAGTTTCGCGCAAAATCTGATGAAGGTAGCTGATTTGAGAGATGCATAGTACCTCAGTGTCTTTGACATCTTCTACGCCATCGTGCTTGGTCCGTTGAGGTGTAGTCTCTGTTTGACCCTCCTCAGGTTCGCTTCTGGAAAGCATATGCGACAAGCCATTCACACCATGGTCGCTATCAACATAATTGCAGCCATCGGATGCTTTGCGAGCGTGATGACTATTTGTAGGCCGTATTCTGCCAACTGGCGTTATTTTTACGATTTTCCTGGATATCCCAAGAAGGGAAGCTGTTTTGACGGCGCAACTCTCAAGATCCTGGTATACATATTTACGACAATCAACTCCATCCTTGATCTGATAAGCGTTGTTATCCCAGCCATCATCCTTTGGGACTCACGCATGGACCGTCAGAAGAAGATCATGGCATGGCTGCTATTGAGCCTTGGCCTACTGGCTACGATAGCCGCCGTGATCCGTGTGCCTTTTACGGCTTACTGGACTCACAGAAAAGATCGAGTTTGGGGTCTTGGTATGGGAGCACTGTGTAGTTGTCTCGAGGTCTTCTTTGGAATCTTCGCTGGATGTGCGCCAGCCGTCAAGCCCTTCTGCGTTGCCGCAGTCAAGAAGCTCAAATCATGCAGCAACCATGAAAGTGACGAACCTTTACCGACCGCACTACCTGCAAGAGTCATCAATGGCAAAGGACTGACGGGTTTCTCATACAACACTGTTGATCTCAAAGCAATCCACTCTCCAAGAGGTGATGTGCTTGAGATTACAGGTACCCTCCTTGAGGGGTCCAGCTCATGGGACTCGAAGTCTACACCAACAACGGATACATCCGGGCTTAGTCGATTCACTGTCTGAGTCGTGAGGTGCTGATTAAAACCATTCCTGCTTCCCGGACCGACACTCCGCCAGAACGCGGGGTTTATCACATTTACCCCACCATCACATGCTGGATAAACACCCTGGCGGCTAAAAGGGTCCTGGGTTATGATTCCAAGAAACATTGTCGAGATATAGGCAATTATGCTGCTCTCGTGTGGCATATATCACCAGCCAACGTCCCTGTTGACCCCTCCATTTTCTGCGCCTTGCACATCCACTACACCGAAGATGGCTCCCCACGCTGATACTGATACCACTTCAACCCAGAGCGCGGCTCAGTTTTCTAACCCACCATGCTCGATGCTCCACGTTGAGGGCGCAGACATTGTTGACGCTTCGGGTTCCAAGGTGATTTTGAAAGGCGCTGGGTTGGGAGGTCACCTGAACTTTGAGAACTTCATTACTGGTTATCCGGGACATGAACACGAGCACAGAGCCGCCATGGCCGAGGTCTTGGGCAAGGAGAAAGCCCAATTCTTCTTTGACCGCTTGATTCACTACTTTTTCACCGATGCAGATGCTGCATACTTCCAAAGTCTGGTGAGTTTCATCTACATTCAATTGATTATGCGCGAAAGTGCTGACATGATTTACCTAGGGCCTCAATTGCATTCGTATTCCCTTCAACTATCGTCATTTCATCGACGATGACAACCCATCTGTGTACAAAGATTCGGGCTTCAAGTTGTTGGATAACATTGTGGACATTTGTGGCCGTCACAATCTATACGTTATTCTCGATCTTCATGCCGTTCCTGGTGGTCAAAATCAAGACTGGCACTGCGATAGTGGCATTGGCAAGGCTCTCTTCTGGGACTTCAGAGTCTTCCAAGACCAGATGATCGATCTGTGGGTGCATATCGCCAAACACTATGTCGGCAACCCGGTCATTGCAGGCTACAACCCTCTGAATGAGCCCGCAGACCCTAAGCATACTCGTCTCGTCGCCTGGTATGATAGAATGGAAAAGGCTATCAGAGAGGTGGATCCTGACCACATTCTCTGGGTGGACGGCAACACGTATGCAATGGACTTCAGCCACTTCACACGAATCATGCCCAACACGGTCTACGCCTGCCACGATTACGCAAACATGGGCTTCCCAATTCCAGGCCAAGACCCCTACACCGGCACTGAAGAGCAAAACGCAAAGCTCCGCCGTCAATTCAACCGCAAAGCAGAGTTCTCACGCAAACACAACGTGCCGCTCTGGAACGGCGAGTTCGGGCCTGTGTATGCAGACCCCAGTGCCGATCCTGATGCCGACAAGACCAATATTAGCAGATTCGGCGTACTCAAGGAGCAACTAAACATCTACGCCGAATCACAGATCCATTGGACTATCTGGCTATACAAAGACATCGGATACCAAGGCATGGTCCACGTCTCACGCTCATCGCCATACATGCAATTAATCGCATCCTTCGTCGCCAAAAAGCAAAAACTCGGTCTAGATTTCTGGGGTGTCGTAGACAAAACCGGTGTTTCATCAACTTACGATCCTTTCCTTGCCGACATCAAGAAGATGATTCCTGAACACTTGCACGACTCCAAGTATCCTCACCACTGGAACATTGAAAGACAGTTCGAGAGAGTCATCAGAGAGTGTTTGGTTTCTGATTACATGAGTTTGGAGTTTGCAGAGTTGTTCAAGGGAAAGAGTGAACAGGAACTTGATGATCTGGCTGCTAGCTTCAAGTTTGAGAATTGTGTTACTAGAGATAAACTTACAGAGATCTTGCAGGCTGATGCTGCAAGGTCGAGAGTGCAGAAGTAGAGGCTTGGTGTGTGCTGTTGGCTATAGTGGCTTTCTTGACTTACTAAGTATAACACAGTCTCTCTTGCACCGTATTGCAATCTGTCAAAAGAGTCATATCGGTTAAGCAGATAATTGTACACATGCATGCATAGCGTATAAACATCTCCTCTCACATCTCAATTGGAACTGCGCTGTAGGAGCCTTCTGATGTGATGCAGAAATTCCAAGGATCAGAGATGGTCAACACGGAGCTTTCGAAATTGAAAAGGTTGTTCAAAACAATCAACTTTCATTTTGCTAATTTCTTTACGGAAGGACTTGTAACAAAATCAAAAACAAAACTCAAGGAAAACTCATCTGAAACATCAAGACAGAAAAGCAAGCAGAAACAGGAAAAGATCAAAACAACAGCTTTGGAGTCATCAGAAACATCCCTCGAACATCATCCAGACAATGGATCTACGGGGCAGTAGCAGTGGTAAGGTCGTAAGGAGTGAGGCTGCAGAATTCAGTACCATCACAAGCGTTGTTGGTGAAAGACGAAGCCCAAGCGATAGTGATCTTGTTGACGGGGTCGCCAGTGTTGGTGCAGTAGCTCTTGTCCCAGGCACGCTTGTAGAAGGCACATTGCTGGACACCACACTGGCCGTTCTTGACCTGCATGTACGAGGTGAAGAAGTTGCAGGGGGTATCAGGGCTCTGCTTGGTGATGATATCGCACTGAGCCTTGCAGCGCGAGTTGTCAAAGTTGCCGTCAGGGAAGGTCTTGACGGTCAGGTATGAATCCTTGTTGTCGGGCATGCAATAGGAGGTAGGTGCGTTGATGGAGCAACTGCCGAGCTGGGTCTGAGTCCAGCCTTGAACAGCTGTTTCGCATGCGTCTAGGTTGTAGCCGTTCGATCCAGCGATGACAACTTGGAATTGATCGCGGTATTGACCCTTGTTGGTAGCCAGATTGGGGCCGATCAAATTACCCCAGAAAGATGCCTTGATCACGGTCGCTATCGAAAATTAGCAAAAAGGCTTTATGTGGGCAACCCCATGACTTTGCGAGGTGAATAACCCCAGCTTTGCGAGACGAGAAAGGATCTTGGAGTGTTGGCACATCCCAAAACCTTCTCGAGCAAGCTGAGACAAGACACCAGCATTAGTCATGGTGTTTATACCTTCAAAGGAACTTACTCGATGATGGGTTGGGGCAGTTGTATCCAGCGTCCTGGTTCATATGTCAGCATTTTGTTGTCTAAGCATGGGTCCCGAGACATACCTGAGAAGGATCGCGCTCGAAGAAGATGTTGAATCCCTTACAGCCAGCGATGCTCCTGCAATCAGCAGCAGCCTGAGCAACATCGTATTGCTGATAAGTCTTGTAGCCCTGGTAACTACAACCGCTGACGCTGGCTTGTAGGTTCTGGAAAGTCTGGTGGAAGCCATTGACCCACTGGGGAGCAGCTTTAGCTGGGCCAGAGAGCGATGAGGAGCCCAGGAACGTTTTCACGTCATCGGGGACGATTTGAGGACCGTGGCCCGAGGGCTGAGGCGCACAATCACCAGCAGTACGTTTTTCAAGAGTTGTTGTGTTGATGGCAGCTGGAATACTGGCGTCAAGATCAGGAGTTGGGTCAGCGATGATGTCGGAAACAGCATCGGCTACAAGAGCATTGACGTCCAGAGGAATGATTTCAGAGCCAGCTCCAGAGGACACATCAGTGATAGGAGGGGTAGGAAGGTCAGCGAGCTGGTCAGAATCAAAGATCTGAGGAGTAGGAGAGGCTACAGCAAGGGCTGCGAGGCCAGCGACGAGGGCGAATGAGCGCATATCGGATCGAAGAGAAGCGGAAGGAAGTCTTGCTAGAAGGCTGTTGTGATTGAGATGTTGTTGTTGGATGGTTCTCCTTCGACGAGGCAGAGGCACACTTTATACCTGTCGCTCAGCAGTCCAGAATGATCTACAGAACAGACCATATACCATGAATGGACGTGAAGCTGAAGTCTTCAGCATGGTTCGATAGTGTGTTCTCGCATGTTCAGCTTCTACAGGATAGCTCGTCTCCATGGCCGGCATGGCAAGGCGGCCAGACCGAGCTGAGATGGCCTCAAGGCGACCGAAATCATACTGAGCCATAGGTTAGTGGTAGTAAAAGTCTAGCTCTTATGGCAGAACACGGTAGTGTGTTTGGTCGTGGTGGCTCTCATGCAACATGCAGCCACTTCTCCACTCTTCCAAGCATAAGATGCATGCCAGTGTTGGTTCTCAGCCAGATAGAATGACAACAGGTGTCAGTATAGATTTGCTAGAAGCCCCGAATTGCTCTATCGATAATATGCATGTGGACAATTTTAGGTCCCAAAGGTCGTTATCGAAGCACGTGTCGAAGGCTGAGGACCTGTTGGGTATCTCGAGCCGAGTCCAATACCACTGTGTCCGCCATGGATCTCTGTCCGGAGTGAAAGGTCGATGAAAAGATTCGCTGTTCTGCTCCGCATGTCAAAGGTTGACACGAAAGATGACACGAGGTCGGAACTTAGATCCAAAAGGAGATGCATGCCAAGGACGACCCGAGATCCCGACCCTTCCTTTCTCCGCTCGTTCTGGGGTACATGGCGGGGTACATGTTCTCGCGAAGGATCCCGGCATCCTGCAGAACATTCTTGCCGACCCTCCTTCGTCTGCTTTCGCTGATTTCTCAGCTGGCATCTATTCATCTCCAACGCCGAGACACGGCAAAGTCGATGTTGCCGCATTGTTGCGCTAGACAGAGCGAGGTCGGCCCTGTTCTAGTCAAGGGCTCATTACCTGATATGGCCGTGGATGTAAGCGCTTACTTATCTCAGCCATATATGTACACATGTACACTACGTACAGTACTGCTTACTGCAGGCCGCGGATACGAACACCACCGAACACCACCACACCAGCTGCAGAGTGAAGACATTGCTGCAGGCACAATCAATTCTCCGAAATCAATTCTCCGAATTAAGGATAGACTTTGGTTAAGTCACGCCAGAGTCAGCGCATTATTGTCGAGATCCATGCTACAGTGTCACTTGACCATCACATCTTAACGAGGGATTGCCTCGTAGGATCTCTCACCCTCTAAGAACTCAATTGACCCGTGCTGCAAGATGAATGACCTCTCCGCAGGCTAAAGATTGTTGCAGATTTTTTGGCACATGGCTTGAGGGGCGACGCTGCTTTCAAGCCAATACCATTTACCATCTTCAGCACGAGTAGACACTAAAATCTCTGAAGATGACATTACTATCCCCAAGTCAGAACTATGATTTACAGGCTACCTGAAATCTAATCTTCAGCTCTGTCAGCTTCAACACTCAACGCCAGCACGGTCTCCCAGAATGAAACAAGTCGACACCTCTTACTGATTGCAGAAACCACAACTGTAATCCAAAGTCGAAAGATTCTACTCGTGCTCGCAAAGCTACAGCACAGCTGCGACGAGGACGGCGCCACCAGCCATTGCAGCATTCCAGACATCCAAGGTCATCATAGCGACACCACCAGTGCTTGTTGCAGAAGAAGAGACCGCTGCCGCCGAGCCAGAAGAAGAAGAAGTTGCAGCTGTCGTTGAGCCAGAAGAAGAATCAGAAGTCGCACCAGCTGCTGCAGCCGAAGACGAAGAATCAGACTCAGATCCCGAAACACTGCTAGAAGATGATGCAGTCAGGCCACTGGACGAGCTCATAGTACCAGATGAGCCAGTACGTGTATCTATGGCCGGACGGGTTGTACTAGATGCCCCAGCACTTGTTACTGTAGCCGATGCAGCAGCAGCGCTTGCCCTCGAGGCAGAAGCCGAGCTGAACAACGACTCCCTACTAGCACTCCTAGAAGCACTGATACTCTTGATAGCGTCTGCAACAGAGCTTGCTGCAGTTCCCTTGGCGGTCAAAGGTGTGGCAGAACCAGCGCGACAGGTTGTAAAGTCCAAACCGACACTGAGACCTGTGCGACCATCGTCTTGACAGCAGATGAGATCGTTGAGGGCTGATGCGCCAGTGCCACTGCCAAAGTTGCCTACGATTGAGCCGTTGCAGCAGTAAGTTGTGTCGCTGCCGCTGTCGTCGGAGGTGTAGCAGCAAGCTTGTTGGTCGATGAGGTCGCAATCTTGAGACCAAGCCCTCTGGGACATGGCCACGAGCAGTGTGGAGACGATGGCGGTATTGAAGGCGCGCATGACTGGCGATCGAAAGCGTTCTTGATTCAAGTTGATAAGTTTGTGATTGCTAGGCGTTCTGTATAGGTTGTCGCGATAGAGTCAGAAGGCATTCATGCTAGTCTTATAGCTTTAGACATCTCTCCCACCAGTTGCTCGGTCCCAGTGCCTTTGCCCAGACAAACGGTCGTGTTGCATCTGCCGTTCAGCTGAACTTGTGTAGATCCCAATACCAAGCCATCCTCCAGGATGGCAGCGTTTCAGAATTTACCGTGTACTATACCATGCTGTGTCCGTCTACAGGACCAGCAATTGGTTTCTGTAATTTAGATTGTCTCGAAGCTGTAACACCGCCGACCTCGTGTTGACTGCGCCTTGTTGCCTTGGTCGAAGTTTCAAAGATTTCGTGGCGCCTTTCTGCCTGGATCGAAACATGGAAACTTGTTAGAATCCCAGTGACAGCGATGATCTTGTTCGGGCACGCCGACTTGGTCGTGCCGATCACGTCTAAGCGATGGCGAAAGGAGAACGGTTATGCTTTACGAGAGAACTTGTGGTATACCAAGACATCTCCAGCTTGGCAGGAATTCTACGACAAGCCATCACAAGACCATGACCAACGAACGCCATGACAAAAGCCAAGAAAGACACCAGTTCAAGCGACAACAAACAACTTCCATTCAAAGAGGGTAAAAAGAGTGTGTCTAGTCCTTGCTCTTCTTGACCAGTCCGATTTTCAACTCATCCTCGACCTTTGTTTCCTCGGTCGTCTTGTCAAAGATGGCGACCATCGAGAAAATGAAACCGATCATGACCGACATGATGCTCACCGTGCAGGACATGACCTTGAGCACCTCATGCTTATCAAAATCTGTCAAGAAGAACGTCGTCATTGCGACGACAAATATAGAACCAATGATTCCAGCTGCGATCCCTGTTCGAAGGCAATCACATATCAGTATACTGTGGGAGTCGATCGCATCTTTTACTTACACGCATCTGACAGCTTTCCCTTCTTCTTTTCTGTGCGGATGAAGACTTTGGCTTCTTTGTAGACCATCCATGCATCCTCAAGACCAAAGATCTCGGCGTAGAGGAGAGGAGGATAACTGATCAACTCGCGACCAGTGCCTAGAGTCCATTTCGAAGCAACACGTCTTGCATGGTCTTGGTGGAGCCCTCTGTTTTGGACGAGTAGCTTCACGAGAAATTCGCGAACCTCATCTGGCGTTGCTTTCTCGGCAGGTACAGTGAGCTCTCCAGGCGAGGTGACGGTGATGTCGGAGTACAGCGGTAGGCCCTCACCATTCGAGGTGGTGTCGATAGACGATCTGGAAGATTCGTGGGATAGTCTGCCCATTTTGGATGACTTATACAGGATTATGTTCTGATGAGGAATTTGAACGAAGTGGAGGCAGCCAAGGTCGAAGACTGTAAGTATATAGATCAAGAAAAGTGGGGAGAGGGAGGCAGATAGAAAGGCTTAGCTATAGGGAATAAGGTCGGGCATGCGGCTGTGCCGGCATACGCGTACATACCGGTGAACCACCGCGGAAGGATTCGCCCATGACATATCTTACCTTGATAACCCACCAAGACTCGTGAACTTACAATATCGAAAGAGGCATGGCACATACTTCTTAGGCTTGAAATTGATGCATGGTCTTGCCCCTGATGATGCTCAAGAAAGAGGCCTCTGCGTCACACGAGCCTACCTCGTGAGCCTGCGGATTCTGAACAGTCAGAGTTGTGATAGCAGCAATAGAGTTATCTGGGTGCCTGAAGTGCAAAATAAGGCTGGAACGATTTAGACTCGAGGAGATACGAGAAAGTCAAAGGTTATAGGGATATCCAAGTACGAATACGGCCGGAATGGCGAAGAGTGCGGTATCGAGGCTTGGCACTGTCACATGTCAGGACCTCTACTGCTCGTCATCATCCGGCTCTCATTCATTGTGATTTATACAGACAACAACAATGTGAAATGGCCGACTGGAGCACGCGTTACCTCGCGGCTCTTGATGCCCGCGACAGACGCGAGTCTAGCCATAAAGCATACATTGACGCCTGTGTGTATTCACTCTCATCTCTGCCTCTGATCAGCTTCACTAACGATGCACCAGACACTCGTCTCGCCGACCGCAAGACCATCACTTCCACCTCCTTAAACCCTACATCCACATCCACTGCCTCACCAAATAACGACGAAATCACTCGCCTGCGACAAGACCTCAGCACCACCCAAGCCGCCCGCTCTTCCCTCGCATCTCAACTCCAGACCCTCCAAACCACAACAAGCAGCCTCACAACCACCAACACCACTTTATCTTCCCAACTAGCTCATGTCCACAAACTTCTAGCCTCCACAGAGCGCAAACTCAAAGACCGTGATGAGGAACTGAAGGAAAAGAAAAAACTGGTTGAGGAAGTGCAGGATGAGATGTTGGTATTGACGATGGAGTTGAATGCTGTAGGAAGAGACAAAGAGAAACTGAAGGAGGAGAATGCCGAGTTGGTGAGGCGTTGGATGGAGAGGATGACCACGGAGGTTGATAGGGCAAATAGGGAGGCTGGTTGGGAGTGAGAAGGTCTCCAGGATTCGATCACGGATTATTCTCTGCCCGGACACTAAATAAATTCTGGGTAACAAGAGGGATTGGAGGATCCGAGGTTGCCAGCTACATGATCGACCTCTCAAGCCAACATCACATCAAGCTCTGCAGTCTCGCCTGGGTAAGACAACCCATGCAGAGCGAAACAAAACGACGAGCGAACGATCTGAACACAACAGCAAAGCAAAAAGAAAAAGATTTCGTCCCAAGCATTCTTCCCGCCCCCACCGCAGAGCCGTGAGTAAACAATAGAAATGCTTGGGACGATGGATTCAGGCTGGCTTGTCAGTACATGCATACACCAGCCCAGTCCAAACTCTCAAATCAAGCACAACGCCTAACAATCTCTCCATCTCAAGCAGACAAGTCATGTCAGCATGTCAGCATGTCAGCGATAAAAGAGCCAAAGAAAAGGCTCTGAAGGCAGAAACGCGATTGGCGAGCTAAGGGATTGAACACTGACCGCAACGAGCAAAAGGAGAAATCAACAACCATTGAATCTCGTCCGCATCCACCGAAGAATCGATGAAGAATTCGCAGTTCCAATTCAATGGTTGTTGGGAAAATTGACAAGCCCGGACGTAGATGTACCTTAGGGTGTTTCCCTTTCTTCCAGTCATGCCAAGAGTGGTGTATATCAGACGTTCTGCTGTGATTGCAATAGTTCGATAACGTGAGATTCAGGAGAACATGTTGAGCAGAGAGGATTGCAATGTCTTGATAGTCTAACAACAAAGAAGCCCAGACCCCAAGGCCTTTTTCACCCTTTGTACGCCTGATATGATTCCAAAGTCCAAAGTTGAGCGGAATGTACTCATGTCTCGTCCCAATTCTTCTATAGCCCTTTTCTTGGCCGTTTAATCTTTTTGTACAGCATGTGCAATTCCATTTTTCTTCCTTCCAATCATTCATTTGCGACTATTGCTGCGCGCACTGAGCAGCCTCGCCCTCTTCCTCGGAATCGTCTTCCCACTCGGCAGCCCTCGGGTCTCCCGAACCAGCGCCAAAGTCGTCCATATCCTTGACAACCTCAAAGTCTACCTCGTCCACCTCTTCGGCCTTGATATTTTCAGAACCAGTCTTTGGCAACACATCCCTAATCTTTTGAATCGCGGCTTCATCCTTGAGCCAGCCGTCTTCGGGGAACACGACATCGACGATCAGGTACAAGTCTCCCTTTGCATCTGAACGCTTGATGGGCATGCCCTCCCCAGCAATCTTCAAAATCTCGCCGGGGCGAAGAATACGTCCTGCCGGTTGAGAGACATGCATGGAAATGCCTCTGCCATCCAAATGCTTCAACACCACTCTCTCAAAGCCCGTCAACGCCTCTTGCAGACTAATCTTCAACACTGCCTGCAAATCCGCACCCGCCCTCGCAAAAGTGTCATGCGGTGCCTCCACAAGTTCAAAAATGATATCGCCGGGTTCTTGATCGGGGACTTGATCTGCCTCTCCTGAAAGCACAATCTTATCGCCTTGGCGCGAACCTGGTGGGATGTAGAGTTCGAGGATTTTGCGTTGCGAGGTTGTGCGTGCGCCTTTGCATTTTTTGCATTTTTTGTCGTCGGGGAAGTAGGAGCCGCGGCCAGAGCAGGTGCTGCAGGGAACGGTTTCTTGGGTTACGAGACCGGGACCGACGGGGCGGAGAGCGACTTTTGAGCCTGAGATTCGAGGTTAGTATGAGAAGCTTAGCAAAAAAAGGGAAAGGGAAAGAAACTCACCTCTGCCATCGCAAGTACCACATTTCTTTGGCTTTGCATTCGCCTTACCACCACTACCCTCGCAATTTGTACAAATGACGTTTTTGGTGCTGGCGAAACGAGTGGTTTTGCCTTTGTACAGTTCCTCCAACGTGACTTCATACTCTTGAACTTCATTCTTGCTCTTTCTGGGTCCACCTCTGCCATCCATTCCTCCCATACCCGGCATTCCCCCCATACCCTCAAAACCTCCACCCATTCCACCCATGCCTTGCCCAAACATCTGTGCCAGAATATCGTCTAGATCGGGACCAGCACCGCCAGCTCCAGGGTTTCCCTTTTCGAAAGCAGCCATTCCGTGCATATCGTACATTTCGCGTGTGCTGTCATCGGAGAGGATTTCATAGGCTTGTTGAATGTCTTTGAAGCGGTCGTCTGCTGCTGCGCGTTGGTCTTCTGGGACCTTGTCCGGATGGTGTATGCGCGCGGCTTTGTGGTAGGCTTTTTTGATGTCTGTTTTTGAGGCTGAGCGCGAGATTTCGAGGATCTCGTAGAGGTCGATTTCAGCCGACACTGGGAAGAGAAGAGTGTTAGTCTTTGTTGCTTTCGTGCGTTTTGCTTATCTGACTTTTCCGCTCTTTTTTTTCTTTTGGATTGTAGGGAAGGGGTGAGATTTACTGGTTGCCGTATTATGCCTGAATGATCAGGTATAGAGGAAACTGATCGGTTGGCGTGTAAGATGCCTGACAAGAATGCGAGGTGTGGTTGTTGTGGAAGAGTGACTGCAGAAAAGCGATTCACAGCTCGACAATGTCTTTCACTTTCATGCGCGTCACAATGCGCAACCCTCCGCATGTGAGTTTTTTGCGGAGAGCCGCATCATTCCGCACAACTTGCACATCTTTGTTCAAGAGCATAACCCATCTGTGCATAATTCATCGACCATGAAGCTGCAACTTGAATCAATCTATTTTGTGCATTGAAGCAACTATAAACCCTTTATATCTAGAATCCAGCCTAGAAACACCATTGAAAATCCTGTTTCCATCTTCATATAAACATCCATCTCTTTCCGACTTCAACCTTCTAAGCAGCAGGAGCAGGAGCGTCTCCAGACTCTCTGACAACCTTATCAATAGCCTGTGCCACCATCTTGACATTCTCGCTGTTCAATCCCGAGATCGACGCTCTGCCCGAAGTCAAGAGGTAGATGTGTTCCTTTCTGAGTGCCAAGACCTGCTTCTCAGACAATCCAGTGTACGAAAACATACCATTCTGGTTAACGATATGTTCCCAGTTACCTGGTGTTTGCAGAGCTTGCAACTCGCCGTAAAGAGCTGCTCGCATGGCCTTGATACGTCCACTCATGATCAACAAGTCTTGCTCCCATTCCCTCTTGAGTTCTTCGTTGCGGAGGATAAAGGCAACAATTCTGGCACCGTAAACAGGAGGGTTGGAGATTTCGGCGCGTTGGAGATGGATCAGGAGACTCAGTGCTTTGTCTTTGGACTCTTGGTCTGCAGCAACAATGTGGAAAGCACCAACACGTTGGCCATACAAACCAAAGTTCTTGGAGAAGGATTGCGCAACGACAAGTTCGAGGGTGCCGCGGGAGACAAAGTGGCGTACTGCCCAGGCATCTTCGTCAACATCTCCAGAAGCAAATCCTTGGTATGCAGAGTCGAAGAAGGGGAAGAGATGTTTGCGCTCGCAGAGGTCGGCAATCTTCTCCCATTGTTCCTTGGTAGGGTCGATGCCAGTGGGGTTGTGTGCACAAGCGTGAAGCAAGATCAAGTCTCCAGGTTGAGCATCACGTTCGAGCGTTTCCATCATACCAGTAAAGTTGAGACTGCATGTTGCAGAGTCGTAGTAAGGGTACATCTTTTGCTCGACATTGGGAGCGGCAACATCAAAGATGGCATGGTGGTTGCCCCAAGTAGGATCAGAAACCCATATACGCTTTGGTGATAGAGTGTCATTCAAGAAACGAGCTCCCAAGTGGACAGCACCAGTTCCAGAAATGGTTTGGAGAGAGCCAATGCGAGAAGTGAGAGAGGGGGAAGGGTTTCCAAAGAGGAGGTCGCGCGCTGATTCGACAAAGGGCAAGAGACCTTCCATGGGCAGATATTCGTGGTTTGTGGCCACGTCTTCTGCGATCATCTTCTCGACCTTCTTGACGGTAGGCAAAACCCAAGGCTTGCCCTCCTCATCTCTATAAACACCAATAGTAAGAGAAGCCTTCTTCTCAGCAGGATCCTTTGCATAAAGCGCCATCAGTCCAAAGATAGGATCGCCAGGCATGGTTTCCACATTGTGAAAGAGCGAGGTGCTCTTCGTGTGAATGGGGAGTTCTTCACGTGTGTAGCCCATTGTTGCTGTCGACCTGTGATATGTAATGGTATGAGATGTGTGTTTGTTGAGCCAGAGAAAAAGGTTCGGAGTCCGCGGATATGCAAGATAGTATGTTAGAGAATAAAAACCAGATGGGAGTGGATTGAAAACAAGTCCGGAAGACAAGTGACACTTTGTATGCTGCAGAGCCGGGTGTGGAATTGAGATCGATTGTGACTCCTATCAAGCCCTTGAGGCTCCAAGACTTTTTTGACGCGAAGTTGCCGCTCGACTGCAAAATTGTACCGGTTTCGCAGTGGAATTGTGCTCATTGATGACCCATTTGGCAGGTCTTTGCGGGGTTATGCATACGCATGCAAGCTGATGCAAGGTACAAGGATGTACAAGCCGTTGTCGGCGCACGGATCTGGGCGAAAGGACAAGATAGATGGCACGGATCACGGTCCGTATCCGGGTTTGAGACGACATCACTTGATAGAGTAGATAGATACCAAGCAAAAGATACGATATGGATGATAAGTATGGTGGTGGAGATGACGGTGTGTCAAAGGATTTGACAAGGGGGAAGGTATGACCCTGAACGGCTGATAGCACGGCGGCACCTTCCAAAAAAAATGACCAGTGACCTCGAATTGAGCAAAAGTGTTCAAGAAGTAGCGTAATAATACAGAATCTATATTTACAGATGATAAGGTTAGGAAGTAGCATCGTCTTACATCTCAAGTCTTTTCATACACTCCTCATACCCGAGCACAGCCATGACTTGTGAGCTTCCAGGACCTGGCCGGCCAAAGCAGAGCTTCTCTCGCAAATAACGATGAAGTGCTTTGCTCCATTCCTTTGATCTTTCCTTATCCACTTGCCCATCTGATGTTGAGCGAGCTTGACATACGTCTCCAATAGCTCGAGAGTACTCTTCTACTGCGCTATCCAGTCGTTGCTTTACTTGCGCATAGTCTGTGGATGTATTCAGTGAAACACTGGAGGTGTTTATTTTAGACATCAATTCCAAGGCTGCGTCGTGGAGGTCTGATGTTGAGATCGAACTTTCAGTTGAGGGAGAAATTGGTGGCAGAGTGGTGAAGAAGTAGGCATTTCGCTCGACGTATGAAGTTGGGTTCTCGTATGTTTTTGAGTCGATAAAGAGGATGTTCATGATGTGTGTTTTCAAATCCAGGCTTCCAGATGCTGCTTCCGATTGTGGGTAGGCGGTTCTTGCGGATGACTCAATCAGACCGACCAAAGTCTCAAAAGATGGATCTGACGTTGAAGATTGCATGGCACGTTCGATGATGATCTTCGCATGATTCTTCTGTAGATACCACAACTTGTCAAACGAAACAATCGAGTTGCCTTTGGTGAATTTCAAGTCGAAGAGTTCGACCAGTTTGTTCATTTCCAAGACATCGTCACGAGTAGGGTTGCGCCAGCCCAACAAGGAAAGGAAGTTGGCCAAACTCTCTGGCAAAATACCATGTTTCGTCTTGAGAGCTCCAATATCGGTGTCGAAGTTGCGTTTTGAGAGTTTTGCTTGGTCCTTGTCGGTGAGGAGTCCAACATGGGCGAAGGCGGGGGGCGTCCAGCCAAAAGCGTTGTACAACGCGGCGTGTAGCGGTGTTGACGACATCCATTCAGTGCCACGAATGACGTGGGTAATCTTCATGTAGTGATCGTCAATGACATTTGCGAGGTGGTATGTCGGCGTTCCATCACCCTTGAGAAGAATGACACCTTCGACGGCAGCTCTTTGTGGTAGTGTCTTCTTGGATTCGAGTGAGACTTTGCCATAGACAAGATCAGACCAGCTGGGGGCCTTGTCGGGCTTGCCGAAGCGGATAGCGTGTTTCTCGGAGCGTGCTCTTTCAGCTGATTCTTCTAGAGGAATGCTGGCACAGTCGCTATGGCAGCCACCAATGGCAGAGCCAACTAGTGAGGCGTCAACGTCGACAGGAGCTTGAGCGGTAGAGCTGCAGAAGCACCGAAAGGCGGCCTTGGAGTTGACGAGTTCCTGGGCATGTTTCTGGTACAGTGGGGTTCTTTCGGACTGCTTGTAAGGACCGTATGGACCGCCAACTTGCGGACCTTCGTCCCATTGAACGCCAGCCCACTTCAAGTCGTCACACAGCCTTTGCTCGGCATCAGGAACCAGTCTTTTCTTCTCCCATCAGCTCTTGAGTGTTGTAGGTCTGACGGTGCGATGCTCACCTGATCCGTGTCTTCTATTCTGAGCAGGAATTGACCTCCGGTTCGTTTGGCGAGCAAATAGTTGAAGAGAGCGGTGCGTAGTGATCCGAGATGAAGGTAGCCAGTAGGAGACGGGGCGAAACGTGTTCGTGCAGGCGCAGAAGGGAGCAATTCGCGGTTCGAGTGTCCTTTGGCGAGGTGAACGGCGGTGGTAGAGAAGAACCTTGACGAAGCAGTCGAAATGGCATGTGGTCTCTGAAGTGTCTTTGTGAATGCGCCGGAGGAAATTGAGAAGTGACGGATAGCCGGAGGGCTCAGTCGATCAGAGCATGATTTGCAGACGGAGGCCGTCCCTTGCGGTCGTCGGGGCAGGACATTGAGCAGTCGCGACATTCTCGGTGTCTGCCAACAAGGAAGCAGCATTCACATTCACTTGCCGCAATCGAATATTTGGTCGGGGCTGAATCCACCACATCTCCGACCCCGCGCATCTGCTGCCTGGAGCTTGGCCGTCTTTACGTCAATCGCATCCAGCTGCTTCACCGTCCTCCATCACTGCTTTTCACACAACACACACGACACAATGGACGGCCCAAGGAAGACGTGGGGTGGGTTTACACTCTCTTCTATCAGTATACCCAAATGCTGACAGCACTTCACAGAGCTGGATAACGCCGTCAACCTTACAGACGCCACTCGTGATCAACCATACGCCTACTCGGTCGAACAGCAAAAGGACATCAACAACAAGAAGCCATGGCGCGCAGACCCCAACCACTTCAAGCATGTCCAGATTTCCTCGGTCGCCCTCACCAAGATGGTCATGCACGCCCGCTCCGGTGGCAGCATTGAAGTCATGGGCCTCATGATCGGCTACGTCCTCCACGAGACCTTTGTTGTCACCGACGCCCTCCGCCTGCCTGTCGAAGGAACAGAGACCAGAGTCAACGCTCAAGACGAAGCCAACGAGTACATGGTCAAATACCTCGACCGTTCACGTCAAGCCGGTCAACTGGAAAACGCCGTCGGCTGGTACCACAGCCATCCTGGCTACGGCTGCTGGCTCAGTGGTATCGATGTTTCGACTCAATTCACCCAGCAAACCTTCTCCGATCCTTTCGTCGCCGTTGTCATCGACCCAGACCGCACCGTCAGCTCCGGCAAGGTCGAGATTGGCGCTTTCAGAACTTATCCCGAAGGCCACGTCCCTGCTGGTTCTGAATCTGCTGGCGAAGGCATGGCTGCTGTTCCTCTCGCTAAAGCTGCCGACTTTGGTGCTCACGCAAACAAGTATTATTCGCTCGAAGTCACTCACTTCAAGTCATCACTCGACAACACATTGCTGGAAGCTCTATGGAACAAGTACTGGGTCCAGACTTTGTCCTCTTCACCTCTGTCCACCAATCGCGAGTACGGCACCAAGCAAATCGAAGATCTGGCAGGCAAGATCAATCAAGTCACCCAGAATGCCAAGCACAGAGGTTCAATGTCCATGCGCCCAGGTGCCAAAGGCGATGCTGCCATGGACAAGGTAGTCTCTGCCGCGGACAAGATCGCCAACGAGGAAAAGACTGGTCTGTTGGCTGCTCAGGTCAAGGAGAAGGTCTTCTCGGCTCCTCCACAGACCACGAGCCTTGGAGATGGTAATGGAGTCGAGGTGAAGATGCAGGAGGCTATGGAAGAATAGAAGCTGATCTTCTAGACAACGATGACACGAATTGCATGGGTTTGCTGGAGTTAAAGGCTGGGCCATGCATCATCAAGGCGTTCTACATAGGGCACGGGCCATAAAGGTCATGGGTATTTAGAGCATCAAGAACGCAAATGAGATACCACCAACAACAACAACAACACTTGACTTAGACATCATTGTGAGCTCTATGAGACATTTCAGTGGAATCAAGACACTTAAATCACTGTCTTCTGTTTGTATTACCATCTTTCGCCGACAGAACGGAGACAGTGTTGCGATTGTGATGTTCCTAAGTCAGTTCTCGGGCTAAGCATGGATAAAATCTCCCAAGCAGCATTGCTCAACGATCAAAGGACGGAATATCATGACAACAACTAATATAATGAAGAATACCATGGTGAGTAACCTTCAGTCCTGAGATGTCCCAATTGACCTCCCTATCGCCGATCGTATCGAATTTGACGTTGGGGGAGGTTGGTGGGAGTACGACCCTGCTACCTCTTGGCATGTTGATACCATCATCTCGAAGCCTGGCAACGTTCTCAACGTCTTGATCACTCGCGAGTCGAGAACACCTATGTCATTTACTGATTGTACCCCAATGGTGCTTGGTTCCACACTCATAGTTACTCTGCAAAGTATTCCGCTAGGCTCCGTGAAGCTGTACAAGTGTGTTGACAAGAATTGCCGTTCCCATTCGGTCGTACAATACACAACCGTTTTGTTGAAAGTATCGTGCTGCAAGCTCCCGCACGAGCCGATAGAGCAGACAGGAACAAGAAGAGATGAGCGTGCTTGTCAAACATATCAAGAATGGGAAGCTGCGCGTCGCTCTTTCTAGATGTTAGCTATTGTTTGTGGTCCATCATGTACCTTCTCTTCAGCACACAAGACTCGGTGACTCGATTATGATGGTCTCTAGCATGAACGAGGGCCACAAGTCGTAAAGGGCCCCGGCAACCCCGGATCGATGGTCACAATTTGAGGCTCTTTAAACATTACAAATGATGTCAAGGCAATCGGCGAAATTGATGCGCAGCCACCCTTGACCACAACTCCTTGAGCTCGTGTGAGCCGCTGCCAATCCTTCGACCATTCTCTTTGCTGGATCCCTACGCGACATCGACGTACTGCTTCTCGAACCAGAGCGATGGGCATGTCTTGAAGATGCTACCGTCTGCTTCAGCACTTCCGTCTACCATTGCGACTCTGGACCTGAATCGCGTACTGCGATAGTCACGATCCACTGGAAACCGTGTAACTCTTAATCTTTAATACCCAGTCAGCATGCCGCTGCCCACTGCGTCCTTCGTCGGTGGTGTTCTGGTACTCGCCTACCTCTCGTCATTTGTCCTGTTCGCTCTCCTGCGCATCTTGACGGGCATTAGCATCCAGCGCATCGGCTACTCTGGTCTCCGTCGCGTCGCATTCTCACCCAAGGATGGCATAAAGATATACGTTCGAGGCATCGGCCTGTCTCTCCACCGACCCACCTTTGCGCAACCAACATGGATCAGTCTGTATGTGACCGAACCTCAGGTCGTCGTAGACCTTCGCGCATTACAAAACTCGGCCAAGAACGTAGAGACCGAAGAAAAGACTCCCTCGCAGAAAGATGGCGCATCACAGTGGAAGAAGTTGACCGAAGTCAAGGACAAGATCAAGAGATTGCATACCAAGATAAGATACCTGTGTCTGGTCGATTTGGTCGCCGACACCAGTAGTGTCATTATCAAAGAGGTGGGAACAATCACTGTCGAGCGCATTACCCTGGCTGTCGACACGAGAGCAAAGATGGTCGATCGCAGTCGCTTGTTCCAACACGATCAGACAAAGGCTTCATCTCACACCCCCGCCGAGTGGAAGAGCACCATCCGATCCATACTGTTCACGCCCGAGGGAAAAGAATCCTCCGAAATCTTGGATGGCTTGTCTCTGAGTGTGCATGGCTTCCTACATCCGCATCTCGAGGGTTTGCGCGATGCTTCAATCGCTTTGAAGCTAGGTCGCCTCGATATTCCGTACGACGATATACTGGATGCGAATGAGAAGCTGCACCAAATTCGCGGAATTACAAAACACGAGACCCGCGACTCGGCATCTGTACAAGCTCCCAAAATCGCCATTAACGATGTGCTCAAGGAGCCCCAGGACATTCAGGACCGCGAGGAAAAGCTTATGGAAGCCGTGGAAGAGTCGAGAGAATTTCTTGGATCCGTGCTCAAGGGTATACAGGAATTCCAATTGGCTATTGGCTTCTTGGGTCTTTCCAGGCGCATCAGATCTTTGCCTACCTCTGGTCAACATGTCTACTTCAACATGGCCATGAAAGAATTGGGACTGGATCTTTTGCGGCTCGATTCAAGGAGTCCGGCACATCGCATGTATTTCTCACCAACAGACGTTGCTCACCAAGCCCTGCTCACAGCCATTTCCATCTCGGCTGGTGTCGACGATGGCCACGATCATCCTGAGCGTATGCTCTATGTGCCCATGATAACTGCCACTGTCAAGACTACGCTTCCGTCAAAGACCATACAAAAACCAGATGATGCCACTAACGTGCGAGAGCGTAACAGTAACATTCTGTTTGCCAACCTTGTGTGCACTTCGCCATCTGTTGACCTGGATCCAAAGCACTTGCCGCTCCTGCTAGCTATTGCCAAAGTACGGCAAGAATCCAACAAGACATCCAAAACTTCTTTGTTGACGGGTCGCGGCTTCTTAACTCGACTCCTGCCAAAAGCCATCGTCAAGATTGCTATCCAGGAACCTGTCGTTAGGGTTTCGCTTCCTCCGTTGAGTCCAGCATACACTGGAGACGTCGAGTATGATCTGCTCATTTTGTCGACCTCGACCATGTCTTTGGATATCGACTCGCAACATTCCTCGACGGAGTCTGCAATCAAGTACGGCTTGCACTTACATTACAGACAGACTTCGAGCCAGCTATACTACCAGACAAATGCTGGCCAAAAGCATGACCTCTTGCAGACTGAGACCATTGAGGTCAAGGTTGACGTCAATGTACTACCACAACCCGAAGTCCTCGTCTATGGTAGATTCCAGACATTCTCGGTCTTCTTGGTACGAACGGAGATTTCTGAAGGTATTCGCCAGATTGTCAAGGCTGCTCGTCGCGAAACAGACGCGAACAGTGGGTCGACAGTCGTGAAAAAGCCAAGCTTCCTTCGCCAAATTCCAGATTGGCTACAACATGTGAGCATTCAGGGTGCCGATTTCAACGTCGAGCTTGCAGGTGTGGATCAAGCTGTTTCCAAGTATGCTCGCGGATTTGCTTTGCAGCTCGAATCATGGTCAGCCGAGTACAAGGCGCACCGCGAAGACGTCTACGTTCCTGTACCACGCCGCAGATCACTCAGTAGATCGTTCTCACGCGAAAGAAATGATCGATCAACAACGCCAGAGGCTCCAAGAAAGAAACAAACATTACCAACTGATGGACGAAGATTGGCGGTACACATTCAAGGCTTGGAGGGTCACATCATTGACGCTGTCGAGGATTCGACTGCAGATCCGTTCATCAACTTGCCTAAATTTGAGGTGGCATTCTCAACATCAAGCGACATACAAGGACCACTCTTCCACATCAACTCGCATGCCAAGAGTCTCCAGGTGGAATACTCACTCTACAAGCACTTCTCAATTGGTGTAGCAGTATTGACTTTCCGAAGAATGTTCCTGTCGTTGGGACCTCATCATCTGGACGAGGAACGCAAGAAGCATCAACCTAGCTCGACTGTCAAGACCCGAGACGATTCCAAATACGACCAGATCTTGATGAGCGAAGTGACCACAATTGACTTCAAGGCGAACCTCATTCAAGTGAAGGCGGAAATGCCTGCAGATCCGCCATTGATGATACAGATCTTTGGAGCCGATTGTGGCCGTCATAGATGGGCTACGCCATTTGCGCGACTCAAGGTTGTAAGATTGCTTGCGGGTACTCCTAACATGAAACACGTCTGGAGTCGTATCGTCAGTGTCAAGAATCTTCGGTTTGACCTTCGCGAGATGAAAATGAAGACCGCCCAGAAGACCGAAATCGCAAAATCTCTAGACTTCACGACAGATGTAATTCGTATCGGTGTTCCACACGGCATGGTTCTACATACGATTTTTGACAACATAGTCAACACAGTCAAGTCTGTTGAGCAACTACACCATCATTTCAGTACCGGAACACTTGAATACATCCTGGCAAAGCATCCTGAAGGACCAAAGAAAATCCCAAGGATATCTGTTCGCGCCCAATTGCTGCTTTTCGAAATTGAGGACAGTGGATTCGAATGGAAGCTCGGCACAATCTACAGAGCGGGTCTGATCGAGCAGCAGCAGCGTCTCGCACGTGAAGAAGCCTTCAGACTCAAGGTCAAGAACGCAGAATCACAACGCCAGAGAAGAGGTTCACGCGTGCGCGCCAACTCACAACAACCACCGCCATCTCGTAGACGCAGCTCGTCTCGTCCTGCAACATCACACCACAGAAGGAGCAAGAGTGCTCATTCAATTCACACACTGCGTGAAGAGGACGAAGAGTCTTCTTCTGAGAAGCGTCGTGGCAGAGGTCGCGGTCGCAGGCTTCGATACAACACGGAGGGCAGGGCTGATTTCAATGGCGCAAACACTCGTACTGTTGAGAAAGCCCATGCCAAGCTGCAGGAATTCAATGCTGAGAGCTGGAAGAAGCGCATCGATCGAGCCATGAATTCACAGAGTCATGCCATCAAGGAGTTACGTGGCATCTTGTGGGGCATGAATGACCTACCGGACGAGTTCGAACAATCTGAGAACGTGATGGCTATACCGCAGCGGCCTGCTTTGATGGCTGCCATCATCAGCGACGTGGGTGTTATCATCGACAAGCCTTCTTTTGAACTTGACCAATATCCACACTTCTTACACGACATTGGCAAGGGCATGCCTTTGGACATGAAATATGGCCTTCTTGTACCTATGAACTTGAAGGTTACTATGGGCGAGGCTAGAGTCATGCTAAGGGACTACCCCCTACCTCTTCTCCACGTTCCTGCAATCCGTCCTGGTCAGTCGCCCCGGCTTGCTAGTCTGTCTCTGAGCACAGACTTTGTCATTGCCGAGGAGTTCCAGGGTATAGAGTCTCAACGCCACATCAATGTAGTTGTGGTACCCAAACACAAGTTTGGCAAAGACGACAAAGAGAAAAACTTCTCCATCGATGTGCGTAGAACCATATCGGCTGTGAAGACATACTCAGACATGAAGATCGACATCAATACAAGCTCACCTACACGAATCACCTGGGGAACTTCATATCAACCTGCCATTCAAGACATGATGCAGGTCATTGAGAACTTCACGAAGCCACCTATGGACCCATCCGACAGAGTTGGCTTCTGGGACAAGATCAGACTCAGTTTCCATTCACGACTCGACATCAATTGGAAAGGCGACGGTGACGTTCATCTCTGTCTCAAGGGTTCTCGCGATCCTTATGTTGTTACCGGTCTAGGAGCTGGATTCGTCATGGTCTGGAGGAACCAGGTTCGCTGGAGAATTGCCCAGGACGATGACCCTCGCAAGTTCATGACTGTCGATAGCGGTGACTATGTTTTGGCTATACCTGATTACAATTACTATGCCCGACAGATCAGCGAAGACGAAGGAACGGACTCACAGAGTGGGTCAAGCAGCACGAACAGCAGAAAAGCTACGGCTGCCTTCAAGAAGGTTGTCATGAAATTGTCTGGAAATGTGCAATGGATGGCCGGCCTGACATTCGAACGCGAAGTCAAAAACGACAAGCGAAGCTTTGACTTCTGTCCTCACTACAAAGTCAAGCTCAGACATCCTGATTATGCGAAAGCACCACCAGGAGAAACATACGATGCATTCAAAGACTTCAGAAGCCACTGGATTCATGGATCTATCGCCATCTCTGCACCGCAGGATCGTGACTGGAATGTTGCCAACCTTCAACCATCAAAGAACTACAACTCTGTCCATCTCACTCCTCGCTTCTTTACGCATTTCTACAACTGGTGGTCACTGTTTTCTGGAGTCATGTCACTCCCCGTCCGACAAGGTCCTCTTTGGGGCAGCATGGAAAAGTCGAGCAAGAAGTTTGGTCGCCATCTTGGCACAATCAAGTACAATCTACTCTTCTCGCCTCTTTTCATCAGTCACCTCTACAAGCACAAAGACGCTGAAGATTATCAGAATGATGTCGTCTCTGCCACAGGTCTGAAGATGAAACTTGATAGCTTCATGTTGGATCTTCATCAACGTAGGGAAACCTTTGAACTTCCAGCAACTGGTGAAAAGAAGGCAAAGCGAACGACTGCAATGAAGATCAACCAATGTCAACTCGATTTCATCTCAGCTGATATCCGAGCAGTATCTGCATCTATCAAAGGAACGAATACAGCCGACCTTGATCGAGCTGATGAGGCTACACTGGCTTCCTACCATACAAGCAATGTTACCCACGTCGACATGTCCAAGTTTACTATACCTGACAATGACTTGACTTGGATTGATATGGATGACTTCGTCGAGCTTGACTGGATATTGCCAGCAGAGACAAACCCTGCGACAAAGATTCTTCCACTCGCCTTCGCACCTCGCTTCACATATTTCAGGCAGACAGATCATGGTGATTCGGTCTCGGGAGATACGACAAGAACCAGTATCTTCGGCGACGAGCCCACTCATTATTGCGTGATGTCCAAACGAAACGACCCGCGCCGAGTCCAGGCTGACCTTATCGAATCCCGCATTCATCGTATTGAAGAGCAGCTGGCCCACAATGAACGCGCGGTTGGAGAGCAAGAAGTCAAGGTTGTTAGAACGCACGAAGGCGATGAACAGCTTAACGAGCGACTTCGAGCTTTAAAGAACCACACCGAAGCATTGCAGAAGAAACATGAATTCTTGTGTGAGCTGCTGGACGTGCTTGTTGACAAACTGCAACAAGAAGATCCGTCTATCGCTGCAGAGATCGATACAGATGAACTGCCCGACAGAGATGCCGAGAAGGAGAATCTGCCAAAGGAAGATGCGAATCCGATTGCAGACTACACGAGCGATTTCAACAACAGATTTGTTGTGCACAATGCTCAAATTAAATGGAACAACTCCCTGCGAAACATTATTCTACGCTACGTCCATCAAGTCAGTCAAAGACGCGGTTTCGTTTACTACATGTCTAGAAGAGCTGTCAAGTTCATTCTGGATATTCTTGAAGAACAGAAGAAATCAAGCCCAAAAGCACAGGATAATCGCAACAACAGCACTGTCAGCAGCGATACATCTTTCCTGCCCCAAACACCGAATCAAGAAGAAGAAATGGCGGTACAAGATAGGATCGACCAGCTTCTAAACGACGGAAGACAATTTGTCAATGCCGACGACCCTGAAACACAGGAGAGCACTAGGACGGCCGGCAAGGAAGGCGGCGGAGAAGGCATTTCAACCGAGTACACACCGCAGAACACCTATCACTTCCGCCTCATCGCTCCACAGATTCAGCTACAGAGCGAGAAGAATCCAAAGTCTGTCATGCTGGTTGCTGCGAAAGGTATGCAACTCAGAGTGGTTCAGATCATGGACAAGGAAAGAGTTATGGATGAGATCAGTGGACTGGTGCAAACGCGCTTCACTGCCGCGATGGACAGCATGCAGGTCTTCGTCGCCAGCACGAAGACTTTCTCAACCGATTACCTCCACATGTACTCTGGCAATCGCTATGGTGGCAAAGCTGGGGAGTACTGGCCGCCTTGGGTACCCTTGGAAGTCATGTTCGAATTCCAGGTCAACCCATACGGTTTCTCAAGAGTCGTTCATCGTACCTCGGCAAGTTTGCGCTACGATAAATACAACAACCTGCGCCTGAAGTACAATGACGATGTCAGTGGTGGAGACGGGGACAAGGGTCAAAGTCCAGATGCCTCAGACCCTCGCATGGACCACATCTATATCGAGTTCCCTCACTTCCGGGCCATCTGCGACTCTAATCAGTACTTTGCCATGTACATCATCGTGCTGGACTTGTTACTGTATAGTGAGCCTTTGGAGAAGACTCGCAGCGAAAGACTCGAAAAGATCATGCTGGCTTCGGACTTCAGCGATCTGAGAGGTGCACCCGAGATGGTAGAGATGCTGCAAGCTCGAATTCGACAGCTTGAAGATATTAAGATGCACTTCCAGGTCAATGAGAAATTCTTGGATCGTCAAGGATGGAAGGACAGAATTGCTCTTGATGCAGATCTAGCTGCCTGCGAGGATGAACTGTTCTTCATGATGAAGGCCATCACGACTTCTCAGAGCAGAGTTGAGGACCGCAATCAAGAAGAGTCGCCTGGCCTACTGAGATGGCTCATCTCCTCAAAAGAGATTGCTTGGCATCTCATTCGTGGTGAGAATGAGTCACTCCTCGAGTTCCAGCTCAAGGATGGTCTTTTCGACCGTACCGACAATAATGATGGCTCGAACTACAGCTGCGTGGAGATTGGCAGGATCAACGGTTTCAATCTGCTGCCAAACGCGGTATATCCAGAAATCATTGCGCCATACATTGACCCAGCTAGGGGTTATACCAAGCAAAAGGACATGAAGATGTTGCGTGTACAGTGGCTGATGCTTGAGGCCATTGCAGGTATTCCTGTCGTCGACTACTTTGAAGTCAATGTCATGCCTCTGCGAGTCCAGCTCGAACGCGAGATCGCTAAGAAACTGTTCGAGTACCTCTTCCCGGGCGTTGGAGGTAATGCGTTTGAAGGTGGTGGCTTCTCACCCTTCATGGTTCGTAATATGGCCGTGCCAGAGGACGACGAGGAAGATTCGGACGAAAAGAAAGACAACCTACCACAGGATGAAAGCAGTAGTGGACACAGACTCCAAGGAGTGGGCACTGGAGCAGGTGAACTCGGACACAGACTCCAGCCAACTCTCAAACTGCCAGAAGGAAAGGTACCAGTCAAGAATGGCAAGCACAAGGGCCTTGGCATCAGCCATTCAACTGCGTCTTTACACAATCTTCATTGGAACCCCTTCAGCCATTCAGACAAGTCATCGAGTAGCATCGCCAAGAAACAGAACAACAACACTGCATCGAGTTCCAGCCTTGTCAGCCGGTCGCCCTCACAGCGATCGTCAGAGACAAATTCTCTTGCCGAATCAGAGATGTCCAAGAAGAAGTCCAACAAGAAAGGCAAATCGGACAAAGACGACAAGAACGACGATCTCTCACTCATGCTGTCTCGTGCTTCTAACTACATGACTTTGGCATTCTTCAAAGTCCCTAGCATGGTTCTCTGCCTCAGCTACAAGGGACAAGGCAAGCGAAACCTTGAAGATGTACATGATCTCGTGTTCCGCATGCCAACGCTTGAGTATCGAAACAAGACATGGTCAAACCTCGACTTGGCTCTGCAAATCAAGAAGGATCTTATCAAGGCTCTGATCTCACATGCTGGTGCCATCGTAGGCAACAAGTTCCATCACCATCGACCCTCACGCCAAGCTGCCGCCAGCAAGCTTCGAGAGATAGCAAATCTCAGCACTATGCACATCAACAACGAAACAGAGGGCGTGCGTAACAGTGGAGAAAGCACACCAATCACCACCTCGAGCATTGTCGAAGAAGAAGACGAAGCAGAAGACGAAGACGATACTCCTGCTCGTCCGTCGTTCACTTCTGGCCGTCCTTCCGTGTTCGATGACCACCATATGGAGTCCTCGCCCAACAGTTTGTTTGCGACCAGAACCAAGAGCATCACTCCTTCACTCACCAGATCGCTAGAGACTGAAGGTGGACCCGTGCCTCCTCCTCGCCCTCGTCCCCAAACTGGCTACTCACATATGTCTCGCACGTACACCAATGCCTCTTCTCTCCACACACCTCACAGGAAGTCTGAAGAGTCAAGGGCCAGGAGCACGAGTATTGGCAGCGAGAAGAAGGGCTTGTTTGGACGATTGAGACCAGGCACTAGCGCGTCCAACCATTCTTCTGCCATGGGCTCAGAACACAAGAATGGAACAGCTAGTGCACAGTCAGATGGAACGGACGATGAAGGCTTCAAGTCTAGACTTTTGCTCGGAGGACAGAAGTTGCTCAACAAATTGCCGCATGGTGGCAAGGGGTAGATCAATGTAAAGTATGGAGAGGCTTTCTATGTTTTCATAAGAGGAGTTTTTACTGAGGGAATGGGAGGGTCAAAAGGTCTGGTGGAAGGACTTTTTGGGTGGCTGGGTGGATCTGTTCGTTTTTTCGTGTGCTACTTGTAAATATGCTTTTCTTCGCTTCTTTATTGGTGTCTTGCTATGCAAGATGTCCCTTTTTCTGTACGTCCAATTTTTGCCATTTCAGTTGACATCATCTTTTCTGAGTGTGTGCTTGTGCTGTGTCATAAGGTCTCGCTAACCCTTAGAGTCCCTTTGGGAACTGGAGAGGTTGCTTCCTCTTTCGATATTAGACTTTCTGCTTGTTCGAATGGTGAGTTTCGAAGTCTGGGCCATGGCAATCATATTGGACTAGAGAAATATTGCGTTAGCAGTGATGGTGTTATATCTCTCTCGTGAAGAAGAACTGAGCGCTGCGTTGGTTATAGTTGGCTCGTGTGTGGTGTGTTGCATGCGGCTGTCTTTCTGATCTAGACACTCAGCTGAAGTGACAATTCTGACTGAGAAGGAAGCAGCAATGATCAATGGACGCGCAAAGAGTAGGGCAGACCAGGAAAAATGGAAGGAACGTGTGGCCAAAGTGGAAGAACGAAACTGGCTGGCTAGAAACCAAAAGGGCAAGTCGTAAATGTGGCCGTTGATCATGATTATATACAATTACTTTGTGACCTTCTCGACAAAGTCCTTGATGGCTGCTCCGATGACGGTGCTTGCCTCCTCAGGCAGATAATGTCCGACATCGTCACCAAGGCCCTCGGCGGTCAGCAAGGAGGCATCTTGAACCCAATCGCTCCAGATGGATCCAAGATCACCACCATGCATTTTGCCCAATCTAGCCTTACTCCACATGACAAGCGCAGGACTCTGGATCTTGCGGCCCTCACGCTGATCAGCCTCTTGGAGAGGAGGCTCATCGAAACAGCCGCTTGCATAATCGGCACATGAACCTTCAATGGCCTCACGCTTCGAGAGCAGAGTCTTGTATACTTCCCAAGCGTCGTCTGACTGCATCGCTTTGCGACCTTCGGCGTTGTCTCCACAGATGCGATCGAGACCGAGATGTACCCATTTGGCAGCACCAAAGGCTTCAATCATGTCTGCGGCGACGGGAGATGCCAACAATGGCCAGTGGAAGTAACCAACGCTAGCCAATGGGTTGGCAAAAGATTGCCACTGGACTAGAGTAGGTACAATGTCAAGCAGGACAGTGCCTAGAAGTTTATAAGAGTGTAGTTTGGCAGAATCATCTTGGGGTGGGTGAGCATTGGAGACAGCAAGGCGATGGCAGACGCGAGCACCGCGATCGTGTCCGGCTAAAATGATAGGACGGTCGGGAAATAGTTTATGGCTCGCTTCAAGTAGAGCGGCGCCGACGGCGGAGACTCCGGCCTTGCCTTCGAGTGTACTGAGGCCGTAGCCCGGCAGCTTTTTCGGAAGTAGGATCAGCAGTCGTCGGGTAAATGCGGAGGGAGTGGAGATGAGTTACTCACCTCAGGAACGAACAGGGAGATTTTGTCCTGCAGTTGAGGGACAATCTGATGACTATATTAACAAAGATGACGAGACGCACAGTGGGTAGGATCGCACATGACGCCAACTAAATTTGAAAGTCAGCAACACGAGAGGAAGCATGAGGCAAATTCAGGCCAGGCATACATGTAGGCAGACTGAGGGTAACCATGGACGAGCCACAAGACAGGACCTTCCCCCAGGTCCTTAGCGTAGCTCACGATAGTGGACCCAGAAGAAGTTGGGGTGACATTGCGTTTGACATGCAGGTTGTGGAGCCCCTCTAGGCTTTTGATCTCGGTCGACATGTCTGAACGGAATGTGAAGGGAAGATGAGGATTAGTTGTCTACAGGACAGAAATAAGGACAAGAACAAGAATGATATCAACCTCGGATAGAGTAAAGGTACTCGTGCTCGAACAGGGTAAGAACGAGGCGGAGTTGTCAGGACTGAGGCTCCGAGGCTGGGGGACTCGGCAAGAGCGAACCTGAAAAGGAATTGGCGTGACATGGCTCGTGCAGACTCAGCGTTCCCGCTACTCAAGATTTCGCCAAGAAGTGGGCAAGAGGAAGGAGCGACTCGCCATCTCACTGCCCACACTGCCCAGCCTGTCGAGACCGTCGTCGTCGCTGTTTCCCCGTCGGTTCTGTCATTACGCCTTGCCTCAGCCTGCGCGACATGTTTTTCAGAGGAGAGAGGACGCACTCCCGGCCATCCTAGACATCAAACACACCCTCGATCGCTTATCCACACCGCCACTCGTCATCCCCTCCGTCGCACGTCGCGCGTCGCATCGAAACTTCCCCGGCCGCCGGCCCCGTGTGTTGCGCATCCGCATCCACGCCCACCCACACCCCACGCTGTCCTTGTAGTCGTTGCTCTGGACGCGACACCTAGCCCTCGGGCATGTCGCGGCATGTTGCTCGACAGTTATGGGGGCTGCCGACCACCACGTCGTCGATTATGACTGCCGTATGTCGAGAATATCCGCTCACGCGCGCACTCGCTGACCTTACGGCTGCCAGACATGCACACCATACACACTCCCTTCCGACGGTGTCATTAGCTTTTCCGAAGATAACATCGTTACTCTCACTGCCAACGTAGTATTCTCGCCCGCTTGCACACCCGGCTACGAAACTCCTGGAACCAGCAATGACCCATCTAGCGTCGCCGACCTCTCGGGCCCTTTCTATGCCTCGACCATCCCTCAGACATTTGTCGTCGCTTGCGCCACCTCACTAGCCTGGGTCTTGGTTGTCATGCTGTTGATCAACTCGCGGTCTTTCTCTCCTGGATTCGGTCTCACAAACTTTGCTTCTGGAAGAGGTCTTATCGGTGGCGCAACTGGCGGTACTTCCGGACCCGGCGTGGGCTCACGACCCTGGCTTCAGAAGGTCGCAGCTCTTTTAACCGCTATTGCCTTGACCATCGCCACAGCCGACACATTCAAAGTTGCTCAAGAACAATATGCTGTCGGATACATGGATGGAGATGCTATGCACACCAAGGTCGAGGGAAGCATGGAAGTACGAGTCACACGTGTCATATCCGATGTCTTTCTCTGGCTCGCTCAAGTTCAAACGCTCATACGACTGTTCCCACGGCATAAAGAAAAGGTTGTCATTAAATGGGTCGGTTTCGCTCTCATCGTGCTGGATACAATCTTCTCCTGTCTCAACAGTTTCCTGGTCGACAGCTTTAATCGCCCTCGTCATTTTGTGGACGCTATCCCAGCCCTTAGTTATCTTTTCGAATTGGCTGTTGGTCTTCTCTACGCCGCCTGGGTCATTTTTTACGGTCTCACCAAACGTCGCTACGCCTATTTCCATCTCAAGATGAAGAGCATCTTTATTGTCGCTCTTCTTTCACATATCGCTATACTAACACCTGTAGCCTTCTTTATTACCGATGTCGCCCAGCCAGATGTCGCTGCCTGGGGTGACTATTTTCGATGGGTTGGTGCTGCTGCTTCTAGTGTCGTTGTTTGGGAGTGGGTCGAACGAATAGAAGCCTTGGAACGAGATGAAAAGAAAGATGGCATTCTCGGACGCGAAGTTTTCGACGGTGATGAGATGATCGACATGACTCCCGGCGACAACATGACATATACTCGAAAACCTCGAGATAGTTATCGACCGGCAGGCAGTGGCAGCAGCAGCTCCGGGGGCTCGGCACACAAATCTGGCTCGCAACAAGACTCGGTAGCCAGGAGGCGAAAAGCAATTCCTCGTCGGAAGACCCACCTACCTCTCGGAAGAGCACATTCCGAAAACAGAACAATCACCTTTGGGTCCTTGCCCCGTCCAGAAACATCGCCTACACAAACCACTAACCAAACACCTCCACCTCCACGGATTTCGCCACCTGACAGGACGAATACAACTAGTGCTGCTTCGACCGTCTATGTCATCAATTATGGGGAGTCGCAAGAACCAGAGCCTGTGCGAAGGCGGACAGAGGATATACCCGAGCACTCACAAGTTGACGATCTAGAAGCCCAGACATCAAATGCAACGCGAGAAGATAGTGGAACTATACCGGACGCTATGTCACGACTGAGGCACACGAGCAATGCACTTCGGAATGCAATGCAGAATCCGTTCAAGAGAAAACGGATGAGCCCACCTGCAGAAGTCAGAGCAGCTCGAGACAAAAACGACGCTCGCACCCTTCCGGCCCACTCATACTCAAAGTGGGATATCAAGGGTAGAATTGGGGCCATTGCAGCTGAGCAGGGCGAAAAGTACCGCGAGAGGAAGCAAGAAAAGGTGAACGACGTCGACTTGCCTTATACTATAATCCCAGCTCCTACCCGAGGAGCGGCAGCATGGAGTCCACAAGTGCTCAAGCACACGAACAGCGATCTTAGCAGCAACGAGACGCCGTCTAACTCGCAACGCAACACCGTGCGAGACTCGAACAGTTCGCATCATGTGACGTGGGCCAGCTCCACAACTGCTGGTAGTCAAGGTGATAACAATGTCGTCAATGATGTGGTAGACAATCGGTCAGGAAATAATGAGACACCTCGACAAGGTCCCGCAACAGGCACAGCTTCAGCTACCAGGGACACATCAGCATCTGGCGAGGAAGCAGCACAAGATCGAGACGATGACGACGAGCATGGAACGCCGAGACCGACTTGACATACAAGTCCCTACGGCCTTCACGAGGAGTTTTACGGCGTTTATGGATGCACGAAGATCTATCTGTAGGTCCGGCATACACACGGAGAATATGGTGCGGTGCGATTAGGGTTCTTACATTTTTTGGGACTTGCTAGATTACTTCTCTCAGATACCCCCTCTTTTTCTTTTTTTGCAAAGTTATCATAGCGGAGATCTACTCCGACATTTTCAAAGGCAAAAGCAACGGCATTGGTTTTTTCTGGCTTGTGGTCTTCTTCGATCTCTTGTCTATATATGGTTGCGATCCTGTATATACATTTCTATTGCTTAGTGTATTCACTTTTTGTCTTTTAGATCACTTGATAACTCAAAACACACTTGAGAGAAGCAGGAATTCATAGTTTGCGTGTTTCCAACAGAAGGATCGATTCCTTGGGTCACTGACGTGATCATACTGTGGAGCGACTTGCAACTAGTTGTTCTATGAAACAGCAATCAGCCAACTCGGGCTTCGACACATACGCAGCATGCATATTTGATGTCATTGTCGTTGACATGCAAAAGGCAAGAATAGAAACATCAAGGTATTTACCAGGGAGATAACCAGGGTCACAGTCTCAACCCCCACACGGAACGGCACGCTGACCGCCTTTGTTGCCGCAAACATGACCGCAGACCGTTAAACCCCCTGAGCAGCCGTTATAACAGTCTTTCGAAACCAGGAGAGCAGAGCGCACGCGGGCAGAGAGAAAAACCGCGCAGGGGGTTCGGTGGAAGAAACCACAGGAAACGGGCAGGCACAAACTTGTTCTCTGCCCCTGGTACCTTTCGGTTCGCATCCTCCTTCTCTTTTCCTACTACACACATCTTCTTGCACAGCATATCTTGTACAAAAACACGTCGTTCCAACAGCTACACGTCTCGCGATACTTACACGTCTCAAAATGATTCTAGAAAGCGAGAGAGGCTTCAACTACACGCTGACACGCGACAAGCTGGCTATGAATCTTGGCTCCCCACCAAGAAAACCAAAGAATGTAACACCAGCGTCTCTGCCTGCACCCGCGAGATCATCATCAACAACAATCCCAAGAACCACAACATCAACAAACCCGGCGGCCGATACGACGCCTTTTCCTCCCTTTGAACTGCCAGAACCGACGAGATATGAATTGTCGGCAGAGAGCGACAACCGCGTCGCGACACTCGAAGCCCAAGTCGAAAGCCTGACGCGCAAAGGTGCTGAAGCTGGTGAGTTTGGCTGTTATCCCTGCCTGTGTGACACCTCTCGATGCATATGCATATGTACATCTCACCTCATCCTCCCACCTTTCTACCTCTTCTCCTTGGACTGACTTTCCACCTCAACAGCCGACCGCATCGCCAACTACGAAGAAGAGATTCGAGATCTCAAAGCCAGTCAGAACCCTCGCAACGACTCGGCTCTTGATTTTATCTCTGTACACCCTTACCCTGCTCCCCCGACTTCGCTCAGTCGCAACTCTTCTGTTGCTTCTGTTGGCAAGTTCAGCTTCTTGACGCGCACATCGTCTCTCACAAACGCCACAAAACCACTTCCCAAGACGCCTCCAAAAGCTTCTCCTATGGCACCTGCTGCTCCTTCTTCCCCTACAGTCTCTGAACTTCAAGCTGCCCTCGCTGCCGAGACTTCTCGTCGTGTTGCTGCAGAGAAGAAGCACAAAGACCTGGAAGCGGAGTTGGAGGACTTGTCTGCCACACTGTTCGAGCAGGCAAATGAAATGGTCGCCAAGGAAAGAAAGGAAAAGGCAAAGCTGGAAGAGAGGTTGAAAGTGCTCGAGGAGAGAGACAGACTAGGCCAGAAGAGACTGGAAATGGTGGAAAATGCCTTGACAAGAATCGAGCGCGTCAAGAAGTTGTTGGATGATTAATTGGGCGCCTTGCACCTTGATGGTCACTTATCCTACCTCCGGCACAGCGACAGATCGAGGATCTGCATCTCGACAAGTCCAAACACGGCTGATCCGGACCATCGATCTTCGCAGGCCGGCATCGCCATGGTACGGAACCTCAAACCGAACCACGTCCAACGAGACCGTCCGCGTTGATGAGCAGATGGCGAGCCGTGCCGAGCCCTGCCGTCCAGAGCCAAGCAAAGGCGTCGAGACGAGTTGCAGAGCCAAACCAAGCGGCTTCCAGCGTCTCTAAGGCACCTTTCTGAAGCTACATCAGATGGCGAACTGCCTTCGCCCCGCTGACAGCCCATTGTAACCAGGGCCAGCAGAGATGTCCTTCCAAGCCACATCGCCAGCATCTGACAACCAAGAAGAGCCACACAGAAAGCTTGGCTGCTTCCCACTTACATCAAACCTCCTCGGCCACTGAGTCGCATAACTAGATTGAATCAATACATTATTTTGCATTACTTTATCTGCTGTTCTAGTGACTTGAGTTCCGAATGCTTGTGCAAGGTCCGCAACGGGACTAAAGATTAGACATGTCCGTCCGTTGGTTGATTCCAACGTCGAGGTCGAAGCGCCAGTGTGCATGATGATGGTGGTGGTGGCTAAGCATCACTAAGCTTATCCCATAAGGTTGGAAAGTCAGGACAATGACTTGCATGTCAACCTTTTCGTGGTGAGAGCCCCAATGACTCGAGTGAAGAAGTTACCGAAGATCTTATGTTCACATTTCGACACCTCTTCCGCAGCACGGGTCTCGGAGGCTTGGATATCCGGAAGATCTTCTGGTGGTGTTGGGTGGGTGTGCTTGTCTCTATCAAGACTCAGTTGGCTCCTCTTGGTGCTTGGCTGCTTGTAGATCTTGTCAAATTCTTCTCCGATGTGTAAAGATTTGCAATGTACTTCCTATGCAGTAATGATACTTCGAACGAATTTGATGTTACCGTGTCAGTGCGGCTCGTATCGAGAAGGTTGTGTGAGTCGTGGGTTTGAGGTTTGGCGACAGCATGTGCGTATATCCCAGCACGTGGTGATGATCTGCAGGACTGTCCTCCGCACAACCCTATGATCGACATTGCTCCAACTTTAAACCCACATTGCGCTCACCTAATCTAGAAGGACCCTGAATAGTCTGTCATGGCAATGACGAATAAGGCTAATGCTTTCCTGCCCTCCTGTCTATCACTTCTGACTCTGTGGCTGAATTGATCATTTTGGATGCTGGCTGTAGAGACTCCCTTGTTGATCTGATGTTGATCGCATACCATCTTTCCTCTTAACAGACAAGATCTTCTGCTCATCTATGCATCTTTGTCGTTAGCAGAGTCCACCTTGATGACAGCACATACATGAACTCCATTCAGTGAACCGCGAGGAGAACAGCAAGGCAATCAAAGAAATTGCTGCTTGAGTAGCAACACTCAAAGGTATATAAAGAGGTTGCAGACCTCGTCTACTATCACTCATCAACAACACTTTTCTCATCTTCATACACACACAAGTCCTCTTCGACTTTTACACATCAATTCTTCATCCTCTACATCTACATCCATCCACAACTCCGAAATGGTCTCCTTCACCACTCTCATTACCGCTGCCCTCGCTGGCATGACCTTGGCTTCACCCGCCGAGAGACGTTCAAGCTCAGACTCATCAGACCTCGTCTGTGGCGGTCTCCTCCAGCCCCTCGCCGGCTTCCTCGACTACCAGTCTGGCAGTACGTAAACCGCACATACGATTTTTGACATCTTGCTAATTGTACCTTCAAGATGTGGGCGGCAACGTTGAGAATGTTCTCGCTGCGGCCAGCGACATCCTCTCCCAGGCCGACCTTCCCTCCGACGTCGAAAGCATCATCAACAGCGTCACTGGTGGTATCGTTGGTTCCGTCACCAACGGCGTCAGCAACGTGCTCTATGGTCTCAGCACTGCAGCCGACAATGTTGACCCCCAATGCAAGCAGAATGCTGCTTACTGCACCAACGAATTGAGTGCTGCTGCTGGCGCTTGTGCGGCTGGTCAGTCTGCCCAGGCTCAGGATGCTTGTTTGCAGGCCAAGTACACTTGCGCCCGCAATGGAGTTCTTGATGCCAGCGGTGTGAACAAGGTTGCTTCTTGCTGTTCGCAGTACACTGGCTCTGCTGCTTCTTCGTAAGGATGATCGAATAGAAAGCACGGGAAGATATGCTATGAGAACGTCTCTCACGATTTAGTCGATCTACGATACTCGACTTGTCATTTTGTACCAAAAAAAAAACAGAGAGAATGAATTTTATGAATTTTAGACACCAAACACATCCGAATTCTCCCGAGAAGTCCTCACATATGCAAGAGTGATTCAAAACTATTTTTATACTTGATAGATTCTGGAACATGTTTTTGTCTCAGAAAACTTAGTTTTAGTATAGTACCTAGATTAGTGGATTCTCGGGTTCCAGCCACATGGTACAACTACATGAGCCGAGAGATTTCTCGGCTCGACTGGCTATTGTCTTCCCTGTACGTCAAAGATTGTCGTGGTATAACAACGAAATCTACAATCCTTTTCTGAAGAGCGGGAATATTGTTCTGTGCTTTACAAGCCTCGTGAGTGTACGAGCTCATGATTTGTCCGCTGAATCAAGTAGGTCTCAACCGTGAGAAACTTCTGGAAAGTAGACAAAGAAACACGCAAAATGGCGTTGGGTTCATGCTCGAGACTTGAAAGCTTTTGCTATCAACCCCTCATCCTCCATACAAAGTATAAGGCAATAAGAACAGCCACTCCATCAAGTCCAATCCCAAAATACCACGCACCCCTATACCCCTTCAAAACATTCTTCCCACCTTGATTAACATTTCTATCCACCGTTCCTGCTATTCCCAACGCAATGGAAATACTATAATTCACAACCGTATTCACCAAACTCGCAGCTACACCTTGATGTTCTTTAGCCGTCGTATTGCTCAAGATAATTGTGCCGCTAGGAAAACTCATGTCCATTCCCCAAGGCATGATGATTATAGAAACAAAGGTTTGTGCCCAGTAGGTTTGTTGCACTGGTGCGGTGGCGATGAGGATTTGGCCGATGAGGAAACAGAGGGTGGCGATTAGGAGCACATTGCTGACTTTGGTTTTGGAGAGGAGGATTCCTGTTGCCACGGAGGCGAGGAGGCCGGATACAGCGACGGGAGCGTTTTGGGCGCAGGCAGCGAGGGCGGAGTAGTTTCTGACTACTTCGATGAAGTTCCAGAGGTAGTAGCTGTAGAGAAGGTCAGTAAGGAGCTGGATACAATGGTAAGGAGGTGATTACTTACACCCAGACGCCGAAAGAGCCCCATCCAGCTGCGATGACAGCAAGAGCGAGAATAGATTCTTTTCTCAAAGCTTTCAGTGGCACAAGTGGTTGATCAGCCACCTTCATCTCCACCCAGACGAAAACTACAAGGAACAAGATTCCAACAATCAACAAAACGTAGTTGTAGACGGTAGCCCATCCCACCACAGCAGCCTGATTCCAAGCAAAGTTGAAGAGAACCAATCCTGTGACTCCTGTAACACAACCAAGAAAATCGAACTTGACAGCACCATCATGGTCGAGTTCGTCGGTGGGAATGATGAATTGGGCGGCAATAGCTGCAACGACACAAGCAATGGCCAGTGCCCAGAAAGCCCAAGGCCACCAAGCCAATTGAGCAAAGATGGACGAGAACACAGCACCAACCACCCAGCCCGTAGGTGCGGCAGCTCCAAACAAAGCAAAGATGAGATTCTTCTTGTCACACGGCGGATATGTCCTTCCCACAATAGCAAGAGCATTAGGCACCATAATCGCAGGGCCTATACCTTGAAATACACGAGCGACAGAGAACAGAATGTCGCCTGAGTAAACAGACAAACCAGCTACCATGCTCCACAGTGCATACCAGCCCAAACCGATAATGTAGAGTTTCTTGTGTCCATACATATCTCCCAGTCTTCCTGCTGGTAAGATAAAGGTTCCAACTGTCAAAGAGAAGGCAGCAGGGTACCAAGACAGTTCTCCTGGGTTGCTGATACCAAAGCTGTCACCGATTATGTGTAGAGGTGCTATTGATTGAGCCAGACCGGCGAGAGCGAGGAATTGTGACAAGCAGATGATGAAGATGAAGAAGATTTCGTGGATGGCCGAGAAGGGTAGTGGTGCATGGTCGGTGGGAGGAGTGTTTGGGTCGTGCGAGAGTTTCTTTTCGATGTCCCCTTCTGGGGATTGGGGATGGGACTTCATGCTGTCGGTCGACGACATCTTTGTCGAAGTTGAGTACGGAACAACTGGAATCAGAGAAAGAGAAAGGAGAACTGAGTACAGAAAGGAGAAAAAAGGAACCCCAATGATACCTTGAGGTCAGATATGGCTAAGAACTGAATCATCAAGAGCTATGACCCCGCTCTGACACAAGGTAGTGGGAACAACTAGAGATCATTCAAGTTTGCAGACGGTGTAAAAGATCGTCCATGATCACCACTTATGCCTTGTTGAAGCACTTGCTTGTTCGATCAAGGTAGCACCGTTCTTCCGATGGACCGACCGTGCATCACCGAAGTTCGGATCTGTGCGTGGACCCTTTTGAGATAAGGTACGCCAAACCCTTCAAAGATGAGATACGTCAGATCTCTTGAAGATGCCATCGACGTACGTGTAAATATCGTCCTCAAGACTCGCTGCCCCGGCGTACAGTGTACTGCGTGTGTGCAAGCTCTGGATGTACTTGATAGGTTGAGGCTTGGAATGCGGTTGTCGTGACCTTAGCCTTGCAGAATTCTTTTTGAGCTTATGTACTTGCGCCTTACAGGTGCAGGGTGTCACTTGAAGAACCAAGACCTTGGGTGTGACGAAAACAAAGTAACTTGCATGTCCCAGTCTGCCCACCACCGCAAGGTAGCCGCATGATCGACCAGCTTCATGCTTTTTCCAGTGTTGGAGTAGCAGCAACCCTCGACACTTTGCTCAGGTTGTGCGAAAGAAAGACGAAGAACAGAGATTGTTGAGGTTGAGGCTCGGTGTGACTTTGGAAGAACAAGCTTTAGATCTGGGTTATGACTCGATGGTTGGTTGGTAGATCTGCGTTTTCCCAAACAGGTACATGCATGATCTACAGATCGTCTCGGCCCGCCCGTGGCTGCTTCTGGCACGTGCACAGAATCAGGGCTCGCTAGAGCTGACCTTGTCTTCAACAACACAACCTTCTTCGTACGTCAACTCTTTTACAGACACCTCAACATCAATGATCACACAAATACATAATGCACCACAATTCTAGTGGCTGCGATATCACACAGACGTAAACAGGAGTGACTCTTGTACTCCAATGATCTGGAAGCTCTTGATTGGAAATACCGAGATACCCGTCATCGTTGAACCCAATGAGATATCGAGTCGTGACAAAGACCCACACAGATCGACAAAGTTTCATACTTCTTAGGTCTTCACATGTTTGTTGAAACTCCTATACTTCTTTCAAGCCATTGCATTCGACTCCGTAAATCGTGAGAGCTCAACACCATACGACAGACAAAAGAAAAATGTAATATCAGTCAAGATAGGCACTTATTTTCGTCGATATCGGCAGTTAGCTCGTGTCAAGAATGAGATCTTCGTTCGATCATGGGCTCTACGTATATATGCTCGACTCGGTCGAAAAACTCAGCGATATCCTATATCGATGTTGCCTATATCCCTTCGCCTAGCTAAGGATCTCTTACCACTTTTTCTCGATCATGTCTATTGGACAGAGGCTTGTGCCAAATGTTATTGATGAGTGGGCTAGATGCCATCCGGATGAAATATGGGCAGCGTATCCTTCAACTTTGGAAGCACTTGCCCAAGGCGACTTGATAAACATCACATGGAAAACCCTTTCAAACTCCATCAACCGATTAGCATGGTGGTTGACAGAGAGACTGGGACGTGAAGAGCGTCTAGAGACTCTGTGTTATGTCGGCCCCTCAGACATCCGCTATTTCGTGTTTTCTGTTGCGGCCTGTAAGGCTGGGTTCAAGGTAAGTTTGGCATCCTGTCGGATGAGCTTGCAAGCTTACAACTATCAAGGCACTTTTCTCATCACCCCGGAATCAAATTGCCGCCCACGTATCGCTTTTAGAAAAGACACAATGTCATACTCTCATTGGAGTTCGAAATTCTCTCGTCAACAGCATCCTCGAGAACACGTCTGTTCGATTCCTGGATATTCCATCCCTTGAAGACCTTCTCGATGTCACTGAGGTCGCTCCATACCCATATAACAAGATATACTCAGAAGTTGTTGGGGAACCTTTTCTGCTTCTGCATACTTCAGGGTCGACAGGCCTACCCAAGCCGGTAACAATCACGCATGGTCTGATGGCATCCAAGGACGCTCAGCAGCTACTACCGCCTGTCTTTGGCAGATACGTCACCTCACGGCATTATAGAGGCATCAAAATGTACACAGCTCTGCCGCCATTCCATGTAAGATGAATAGGATTCGATTCATACTGTATACTGACAAAAACAAGGCTGCCGGCATTGACTTCTTCGGCTTTTCCATATTCCAAGGAACAAAACTTATCTTCGGCCCTCCGGACAAGATCCCGACACTTGAAATAGCACAGCTCATACTTGAAAAAAATCTGACGGAGGCTGCCGTAATGCCACCGATCATCCTTGAAGAGGTGGCTGAATCAAAAGCAGCACTAGAAAGATTATCTTCTTGGTCTAGTGTTTCATTCGGAGGTGGTCCTTTGTCTGCCAAGTCAGGCAATACTCTATCCAAATACACCAACGTCTACAATCTCCTTGGATCTACCGAGACTAACAATCTACCTGAGCTCACTCCAGCAGACTCCGAAGACTGGCAATACCATGAATTTCACCCTGCACTTGGTCTCGAATTTCGCCAACATTCTGGCAATCTGTATGAGCTGGTCTTCATCCGGCAGCCCGAGGATGGACTCTACTTTGCACCATTCAGGACATTCCCAGAGCTCCAGGAGTACCCTATGAAGGATCTTTACTCACCGCATCCAACGAAGCAAGGTCTGTGGCTGTATCAAGGTCGAGCAGACGACATTGTGGTATTGGCCAATGGTGAAAAGTTCAACCCAATCGAAGCTGAGCAGATTATCTCATCCCATCCTGAAGTCAAGGCGGCAATCATAGTCGGTGCTTCCAAAGAACAGCCGGCGGTCTTGATCGAGCCCACACCGAAACTCGCCGAGCTTGACGAGAAGCAGAGAAAAGACTCTATCTGGGAACTTGTCTCGAAAGCTAACGAAGTTCTGCCTGGCCATGCAAAAGTTGATCAAGCCCACACCAAGATTTTGGAAAATCCCGAAGCCTTCTTGAGAAGTACTAAGGGCACTGTGCAGAGAAGACCAACAGCTCAAAAACTCGAAGAAGAAATCGAAAAGGTATATGAAGATGCAGAGTCAAGTCCACTTGCACACGATCTAGACTTTGACAATATGAATGCTCTTTGTGTCGGCATTGCCAAAACCTTGTCCGCAGTAGGGTTGCGCAATGCTGAGCAGATCAAACAGGACGAAAGTCTCTTCACTCATGGCCTTGACTCGTTGCAGACTCTCAGACTTTCCAAAGCCTTTCAGTCGAGTCTGAACAATGGAACAAGCAGCTCAGCGTTGAAGACGATGATATACAACAACCCGACCATCGACAAGATCGCTCAAGCACTTACAAAGTACAAAAATGGAGAAGGCGTGCAAAACCAGAGTTCAAAGCATGCGGGAGCCGAGATGAAAAGGATTCTCAACGAGTGTCTGGATTCTCTTGAGAGCGTTGGCACTTCATCCAGTGGAACGTCTGCCCCGTCACGAGCGACGCACGTCTTACTGACAGGCTCAACTGGCGGATTGGGCAGCTACGTCTTGGATGTGCTTCTCAAGGATCCAAACATCACGGTGACCTGTCTCAACCGAGCAGGCTCTGACAGCGAAAAGCAAAAGAGGATCAATGCTGAAAAGGGCCTCAACATCGACTTTACACGAGCCGAATTTGAGCAGGTAGATCTTGACAAGCCCTGTTTTGGACTGTCAGAAGATACATACAGAAGCCTGAGCGAGCGAGCTACACATATAATCCACAATGCCTGGTCTGTAAACTTCAACCTACCCGTCACAGCATTTGAAGACCAGATCTGGGGATGTAGGAACTTGATTGCCTTCTCGATGGAATGTGCGCACCAACCACAGATTCAGTTCATCTCTAGCGTTGGAGCAGCTAACCGGTGGTCTGATAAGACCGAAGAGTGCGTGCCTGAGAAGATGCTCGAGAATCTGTCATTCTCGGAAGGTATGGGATATGCCCAGTCAAAGCAAGTGTCTGAGATGCTTCTTGACTCCGCAAGCAAGAAGTACCATGTGCCATCCACGATCTGCCGTGTCGGACAGATCACTGGACCAGTAAAACATCAACAAGGTCGTTGGAATGACGCTGAGTGGTTCCCGAGCTTGATCAAGACGTCCATGTACCTAAGCGAACTTCCTGCCAGCCTTGGATCAATGGGCCGCATGGACTGGATTCCTGTCGACATCCTCGCAAAAGCGGTCGTAGAGATCTTGCTTGAGAACCCCGACAGAACAGACCGAGACACGCCAATGGTTTCTGATGAAAGAAAAACACAATTTGTACATCTCGTCAACCCTCACGAAGCCAATTGGGAAGATATCCTGCCGCATATACAGAGCTCACTTGACAAGCAGTTACGAGTTGTTGCTTATGAAGAATGGCTCTCTGATTTGCAAGCCTCTGCTGATGGCGAGCATACAGAGGCGAACCCTGCTGTCAAGTTACTTGACTTTTTCGAGGAGAATAGGCATGGCTTGAAGCCAAAGTTCTCAACAATCAATGCTCAAGAGATGAGCGAGACATTGGCAAGCCTTGAACCTGTCGATGGTCAGTGGATGGAGTTGTGGATGAAGCAATGGGGTCTGCGCGATGCTGGACTTAGCTCTTGAAACTGGTTACTGGTTGGATTTTTAGTTGTCATGACAGCTTAGAATTCTTCGAAGGTTCGGTAATGTACGAGCCGCAAATCAGCATGCTCTAACGCCCTCCCTCATCGAGTACCTCGTCAGTACCAGCTTCATGTTTTATGCCATTCATATGCCGCTCTCTGTGTTCGTTTGAAATTGCTGGAAGCGGTTGTTGAGAAGAGTACTATCATGTCACCGCACATGTGGTACGACAGTTCATTGCAAGTGACGGACTGGGGCTCACACCATTTAACTCTGCGACGAGCTGTCGTTGATATCAGCACTTTTGGCGTGAAGCTTGTTATTGCCCAGTGGGCTAACACGTATATAGATGAGCCTTATGGGCGATTGTGCAAGGAAGTCGGCCAGAGCATAAAGAAGCGCGATGAGTAGCAGATTGTCACATGATCAAATCGCTTGAATCGTAATCTTGGGTGAAGTTGTAGTAGAATCCAGCGCTCCAGAGCTCGATGGCAACACCACGCTCTACTCTTGTCCAATCTTCAAGACTCGTTGCAGATACACGCTTGAAGTGTGTGAAGATGCCTCCATTCAACTTGAGTAAACGACTCAAGAGAGGCGCGCTCATCGTCTTCAAGGCGCCGCCATGGAGAAAGGCAATCCCGCTGCCACCATCACCGTCTTCATGATCAGGATACGCCTGACCAAAGGTGTGGCCGCAGTAGATCACCTTGCTTCCCTCTATCCCATCCACTTTGATGCGCTTTACACTGGGTGTTCCCCCACCGATGATGACTATGCCACGACCATTGGATTCGTGTTTGACGGCTTCCCACGGTATTAATGAGTGTTTGACAAACTGCTGCCAGGCGTCCCTCAGGGGCTGAATGACCTCGACGTGAAGAGGTTCACGGACCCAGTCTGCATCAGCATTATAGTGTCTGCAGCCGTCAGAACCGATTGAACGGCAGGTTGTAGCGGTATTGCCATCTTTTCGGCCGACGGGCCACGGCTCTGCTACGACGACGTCGATCGCGCACGTGGTAGACGCAGCAAGAATTTTTATGCGTCGATCTGACAGACAGGTTCAAAAGAGATCATCTCTTCGAGGGAACGAAGACAGTTCTTGTTCATTATAGTGACAAGTGCCGTACGCGGCGGTGACACTGAGATCTGTAGCTTGCCGATGCCGGCTGAAACATGAGAAACCATGCAGATCACGGTCTGGCTGAATCTCTTGAGGAGCAATGTTGTCGAGGTCAAGTAAGTATGACCGTAGATTCTCCGGAACATGCGAAAGGCGTTGATCGATAGGACGAGTGTCGCCGTTCAGTGGTGAAGTGTCTTGGGTCGACTCGAGCATAGCTGGCGTGACAAGGCCTGAATCCATATGCCATAATGGTAGAGCAAGCAAAAAGAGTAGTGTTGTCATGAGACCCCATTTGTGCCTCGCACAAGCTCTAGGTATGGCCACAGTAGCTGGTGATGGTTACCACACTGTGTATTGACAAGGATCCTTTCGAGAACAGCAGCCTGCAAACAATTCAATAATATGAGGCCACTATAGAAAGCAGCATACTACTCTCCGCCAGATTGGCGAATATTATCAGCTGCACGTGAGCGTCGCAAGTCATGATCAGAACGGTTGGCTTTCCTCCACCTACTCGTACATAATCGAGCCGTACCCCGCATCGCTGCCGCTCTCCTTCTGTACACCTCGGGTAGCTGAATCTGTCAAAATTTGAAGCACGCCTGCCGGCCGGCAAGAGGGTTCTTTTGGAAAGGAACGATGTCGCATGTACCTGTACTTCTTGAAGCTAGCGAAGCCTATGTCCTTCTGCTCCGGATGTCTCACAAACTCACCCGTCAGCTCCTTATCTTTGCCAGCCTAGTTTCCTTTCTTGTCATGGGAGAAAAAAACCTGCATACATCCTGGCGAGTCATCTCACCTGCATCCATTATAACCTTTCTCAACAATCTTGGACGCACTTGGGAAGAACCGAAGAATTCTGCAGGCTCATGATGTTGCGTCATGGTCACCACCGATACAGAATTGATGCGCTCATCTTCATATCGGATAACCTAGGAAACACAATGATATTCCTGGTAAACATGCCATCCTCGTGCTAAATGCTCTCAAAGACGGTTGACGGCAGGCTCTGTGGTGTAAGCATCTTTCGCGAACGATTTCATGAGGCATGCACGCCCCTAAGGCCCATAAGAATGAACGCACAGAGATGGCAATGAACATGACTCAGATTTCATTAGGCGGCTTTACTCTGCTTAAGTCTCTCTTACTGATGTTCCTTGGTCACGGAGAGAAGCTCCTCAAGAAGTGGACCCAAGAATGATTGATCGCAAATCAAGATATTAACATTCAAAGATTCTTACACAAGCAAGAAATCAAGCCAACTATTCCAAGACGCGCATAACCCTATACCCGAATCTGAACATGAAAGAAGAACAAGAAACATCATAAGATATAAGAATTGATTTGTGAAATTGAATGCATGGATGACAACGGTCTTCTCAAACGCATTGATTGAGATCAAGCGGCTATCAGCAGGACTTCACCATAGAAACTCAGGGGACCACTGTGTGAACTGGTGTTGGCGTAAACCATGTGATGGGTGGGGGACCCGGCGGGCCTGGTGGACCAGGAGGACCAGGCGGGTGATGAGCAGGAACAGGAGCAGGGGGGAGAGGGTGATTTGGTGGACCTCTTGCAGGTCCGTTTGGTGGGTTGTTTGCAGCCTTCTGCGGCCCTTGCGGTGAGTTGCCAGGCGACACAGGGGCTGGTGCAGGAGATGAGTGATGCTGGGAATGACCTCTATCACGGTGGTCGCCAGAACGCTTTTGGACTTTGAATGCCGAATCATCTTCATTGATATCCTGGAGAACAATGCTGCACACACTGGTGGCAGCCTTGATGGCGTCTTCGCCGCATCAGTACTGGTTGTAGTGTGTGCCTGGGATTCATGAACATCAACATACCGTCTTTATCTGCTGAACTGCATTTTTTCGTGGAGCAGTACTCTAGATAACCTAGGTAATGTTCTGACTTGCATATGCACTTGCTGTCATTGGCCGCGCAGTTCGTTTTCTCAATTGCTCGAGCAACACAGCTACTCTGAGATGTTGTCAGTGACCAATCAATGTAGTTAAATCTGGACCAATCCATACCCCACATGAAGGAATGGTCGCTGCTAATGAGCAAGCTGCACATGCGAATATCCACAAGGCCAACAACTTCATGACACGAGAGGGTAGGTAACAAAACTCCTGACACAGCAGTATTGTATCAGGCTATATACTCACCAGAGATCCAAAGCGCATGCCCCAACGCTTTGATTCGAAGCTCTCATCCCACCCTGATCTACGTACCTTTTTCCAAAACTTGCTCAAGTCTGGAGAGCTGCAACCTACCCGATAAAGCAGAAGTTAGTAAAGCAGAAGTTAGTACAGGTACCGGAAATGTCCCTGGCGTAGCTGAACTAGGGTTCCATGCGTCGAGTTCCTTCATCAGCCGGCACTTGACACCGCATTATGGAAGCGAGCATGTTTAATGTACGGTATCCAATAAAGAACTCAGCCACGTGGATATAAACATCACTGCGAGCGGCTGACATCAGTGGAAAATCGCGAGAGAGTCTTCCTGGACCGAACTTGTTCGAAATCTCGGCACTCTGGTACAAAACTCTCATGCCCCTCTCAGACCTGAGGCCATTGTCAGCTATCAATGCAGCTCGCATGTATCTTATGATTGCATCTCGGCCACAGCTTCCCCATCGAGAGCACGCTTTCGAACTATTGAGACGCTATTGTTTTGGTCTATGCATGGCTGACACCCCACTAAGGCTCTCGTGTGCAAAGCTTGGAGTTGTTGAGTCTCCATGCACATGTCACTCCTCGTTGTGAACGCGAGACAGTAATATGGTACCGCGGTGCGAACGACAAGCATCCAGATCGAGACATGTCCTCGTGATCGTAAGGATTTGAGGCCCGCCACGATGATTTGACAGAGTCACCAATTCCGTCTCGAAAGAGACCAGAACTAAATCATTTTTGTAGCACGAAATGATGAGGTTTTCAGCAAGTGATGAACACGGTATTCAGATCGTTGTTGACATCTATGTAAATCCGACGAATCCTACATCAATCTTTCATCTCTCGCTTCCAACTGTAGTGTGATCCCAGACTCTCACTCTGAAGCCCAACCCTCTGGTACAGACGCTGCGCGATGTAGAGGCTCGGCTTATCCAGACATCGAGTGACAATCTCAGCAAGCCACAAGGTAAACGCCAAGCAGATGAACTGTGGAACGAGATAGTTGATCTCAAGTCCAAAGGGCCCAATACCTGGCAGGGGCATTAGGTTGATCCAGTCAGGAACAATACCGATATGGCCCTCGCGTATCCTGCCACTGGCTGCATACAGCCTGTCACCCAAAGTCCAGAGTACTGGACCATGAACAAGGTAGAAACCAAATGACACTCGCCCAAGATATTGGCAGAAAGAGGTCTCAAAAAATTTCTTGAGCCAGTGAATATGTGGGGTGACAGCGACGACGCAGATTGCAGCCAATGAGCGAAAGAACCATCTGAAGTCCCAGAACGCTTGAGGTTTCAAGAAAGAGAGAAAGTACCATCCAGGGGAAGCCCTGAGATGCTGGAGATCATTCGAGATAGATGGAACTCCGCCAAGATAGAGGCCAACAGCAAGGAGAAGGTACGAAACCTTGGTCTTGTGCTCTTTCAAGGCGTGCAGTCTTTGCGGAAGCTGTCCTCGGCTTGCAAGCAGATCCAGATCGCATAAGATCATGCCAGCCATGAAAAGAGCACAGTACCAGCCATCAACGATGTACATGAAATAGTACAGCAGAAGAAGTTCGCAAAGCAATCGAGAATTGCGACTGCAACTAGACAAAGCCAAGAGCGAAGTATAAACCACGATGGAGCCTCTGAATTCTTTCGGTATTGACCACGTATGATCATTGTATACATTCGTAGGCTCTCCATCGAAGATGAAGCTGTAGTTCTTGAAGTTGCAATACCATTTCCAGATTTCGCCAAAGTAGGTGGATTCTGGCTGTTCCGCGATGGGATTGCCAGACCTGATATTGAGGAGGTGCCAAGATGACATCCAGGCGAAAGTCGTGCCTGCAACAGGTATATACAGACGAAGCCATCTACGAAACAATGCAGAGGCCAGATTCTCCGACATTTTCGTAGTATCTCCTGACTGCAGTATGGCCAGCGGTTTCGCTGACAAAACATAACCAGAAATGACGAAAAATATGGCTACGGCGAGGTGTCCACCTGAGAACAGGATACGAACACCAGGAAAGCAGATGAATCGATAGGTTCCATTCCAGCCAAAAGCATTCTCGAGGATAAACTCTCCACCTGATCCAGAATGACCCCAGACTTGGTGGTGCAAACTGAAAACGAGGAGTGCTGCGAATCCGCGAAGACCGTCAAGGTATGCCGTACGATGAAGTTCTGGGTTTCGAGGTTTTTTGTCCTTTTCGAGATGGGTTGATTGTGTCACTGCAGCAGAGAAGGGCATCGACCATGATCGTTTCACTTGGGGCTGAGGGCCGTGGCTACCAAGCATCGCCTCCAATTCATGCAGATTGTCTTCGATGGACATTATCTCGCGTGGGTCTTTAGACATTGCAAAGAATGAAAAACGTATAGCTTCTCTCAAACTTGAAGAAGTTTTCGAAAGGCTCAAGATGTATATGTTGGTTGAATTCACTGCTCAGCTCGCTTCCATGCTCGAGCACTCGAGCTCCCGCATACTGCTCAAGGACCAAGCCACCATGATAGAAGAAAGGCTATTGCATGTATGCACATGCATCACCAGCGGCACAGCACTACATGCGAGTAGATAGAGCTGAATGTGTCAGCACAGCACGATCACCAATGATTAGTCCCGCTTGATGAAACGTCAAGGATCATGTTTTCAATAGCCTGAGCCACGACAGAGTAAGGTCGGACAAAACGGAAGCAAAAGTTTACCTCAGCCACTATCACTATCCTCCTCGAGGACTCGAAACCGGAAGTCCTAGAGACGACGGCAAGGGTGAGAGAGTGGATCGACACGGTCCAGCTTGAAGACATGCAAGGATTTCAGCTCAAAGTATGCCCGAGAGAAAGCTGAGAAAGGTAGTTGCCCTAGATAAGTTGATCCGCTATTGCATCGAACCCTGGGTCAGAATGGTTTCTGGATTCCGCCATCGCTTGTCAGGTGTGAAGCTCGAATTACACCCTGTCGATCTGACGCAACGGGACAGCTCTTCATTGAAGTCAATCTGGAGACGCTTGGGGACTCTACGAAAACATGCCTATCTACCGCCAGCTTGGGCCTACGGCAACTACGTGCTACCGATTTGGGCTCGATCAAAAACCTTCAACAGCATCTCGATCGTGGCGATCATGCAGATAAGACGTGCCGAAGGGGCCATACTGTACTGTGCATGTAAATGGCGCGATACATATGTACATGTCTGTGATACCGCCACTATTATATGTACAGGCAAGGAAACAAAATAAGCTTTGGGGGACGCATATCCCAAGACAGTGACTCGTGTAGGAGTTATCTCTCCGGGACGCCCTACCCCACTACCCCACTAGTCAGACTTGACAGGAATCGTTGCACCTTGAGCCGATGACTTTTACTTTGACTTTGGCCCTAGCTCAAGGTCATGCAACTTGCCCTTGCATACTACTTACTATCCAAAACACTCAACCACAACTCCAGTCAGCAACTCCACCTCTTCTCTCACTTTCTTCTTCTTGTGTTCTGAAATCCAAGCTTGCACTATGATGAATCCATCAAGAACCCACGATCCACCTCTACGAGCTTTTCTCGCTAGGCAACTGCAACAACTTGTTGTTCTTTGTATCATATGTGTTGTAATATGTTTTTCACTCAACAAATTCACGACTGGTCCACCCGAGCTTCTCCTCGAATCGAGGCAGTTTCCACGCAAGATCTGGCAGTCTTGGAAGGTCGATCCGACACGCTTTGAGACCAGGGATGTTGAGAGAGCCAGAACTTGGACTGTCAAGAACCCAGGTCACCGCTACGAGGTCCTAACTGACAACAACGCCGACCACTACGTCGAACATCATTACGGACCGTCAGGTCTTGATAGACCAGATATAATCGGTGTTTACAAGTCACTCAACGCCAAGATCATCAAACAAGATCTCCTGCGTTACCTCATCATGTATGTTGAGGGCGGAGTCTATGCAGACATCGACGTGGAAGCCATCAGACCCATCAAAAAATTCATCCCCAAGATATATGACGAAGCCGATGTGGACATGGTCATCGGAATTGAGACTGATGAGCCCTCTTTCGCATCTCATCCGGTCTTGGGATCGAAAGCACAATCTTTCTGCCAGTGGACTTTTATGTGTAAGCCAAGACTGCCAGTCATGATGCGCTTGATCGAGAATATTATGAAGTGGCTTCACGAACTGTCACGAGAGCAAGATGTGCCAATCTCTGAGCTTCATCTCGACTTCAACGAAGTCTTGACCGGAACTGGTCCCTCAGCTTTCACCAAAGCGATCCTTGCAGAGATGTCAAAGGCCATTGGCAAAACCGTGGCTTGGGACAAATTTACAGGGCTTACTGAAGCGAAGCTCGTTGGCGGCGTCCTAGTCTTGCCAGTCGAGGCGTTTGCCGCAGGAACAGGCCATTCAGATTCTGGCAACCACAAGGGCAAAGGGGCGATGGTGAAACATCATTTCCACGCATCATCCTGGCCTACGAACCATCCTCGATTTAAACATCCTGTCTATGGAGAGGTCGAGAAATGCAATTGGGATGCAGAGTGTGTCAGGCTATGGGACGCCAACACCGCCTTTTTCAATGGCCTTCAAGAAGAAGAACGTCTGAGAATCATCAACATCAAAGAGCAGCGAGCCTCGGATCAACTCGCAGGCCCAGCCGGCGCTCCAGCAGCTGCTAAGGATCCACCGTCGTCTGACCCAAAGGAAGATCAGATGCGAGAAGAGATTGATGCAGAGAAGATATCGGAAAAGCCATCAGCTGAGAATCTGATGGCCCGTCCGGGTCTCGCTGAAGCTCTTGGTCCGCTCGTGCCATTAACAGATACCGAGCTGGCAAACCCCGATCTATTGAGCCTCCCGGAGGCCAAAGAAGCTGAGATCGAGGTCTCACCAGCCGATGCCCCCATCGCGCCTATCGTAGAGGTAAAAGAAGATCGTATGCTTGAGATCAGGGCTGTAGACGCGGAACATGAGACTTCCGGTGGTACTGTGTCATGGACAGAGCTGACGCCAGGACTCGACTTGTAGCTGGAATTGAGTTGTGCAGGGTTCTCTAGTGAAGGACGGGTGGATAGCAAACGTGGCAACGTTGAATGTAGCGATCGTCATGTTCAATCTCGTGGGTCCTCGGATGAAGAATTTAAGCTTAAACCACAACTCCACACATCGAAGCTTTAGTGCTTAGCATGGATGTAATTCTGCCGGGAGCCCTACTGCGTGAACTTACTGCATCTTTTAACTTCCGTTATCAGGGACGTCACTACATGCAATACTTGGGTACGTACAAAACGTGAACTCAGATAGCAAGGCACAATGCATGAGTTTCGGATGCAGTCGAGCATACCGAACGATCGTTTTGAATTCGATAGAACATACTCCTTACCACCCGAAGACCTGTATCATACCCTGGTCACGAATGTTGATGCAACCTGCGAGCCGATTGATCTAGGCTGGCCTTCAGCTCCTTCACCTGAAAGTGCCTCAAAGCACCCATAGCTCGGATCGCTCGCATCGCTCGTATCGCTTATCGTGAATTGTATCGACGGAGCCTCTGTCATAGGTTCGGACAAAGCTTGATCCCGCTGTACATACTCAGCTATGGCTGCTGGATGATAGCTCCTTCGCTGCCTATCGCGATGTTGTTATGTTTTCTGATCATCCTCTCGTCCGATATCACTTGCCTGCAGTCACGTCGAACGAGCAGATACACGCTACGTGCCATTGCGTCATTTTACAGGGTTGTCGGTGGAAAACGCTGCGAAGGGTTCCTGCCAATTCCGACGCAGGTGTCTACGCTGGAAAAGCAAGTTGGAAGAAGATCAATTCAGAGAACACAAATCTTTGACGATCATTCAGCAATGGCTATGCAAGAGTGTACAAATTGTTCAGATACCAAATGAACGATAGCATACTGGTAATACACAACAACATATAACATCCATCAAGGACAATATCCGAGATCTGAAAACAAGTCTTCGGCCAGCACATCGATCAGGCCAGCCCTGGTGTCCTCAATACCAAATGCTAGAAACATCGGATCGTCTAGATAACCGTGATACTTTTGTCCATGAGTTTTCCAGCTTATACTTGTGACATAGAACATTTCGGTATGCCCTGCCGGGATATCCTTATCAGGATCGCTGTACAGAAGTGAATTTGTGTCTTTTGTCAAAGCGCTTCGCCCATGGATCCATATAGGTCGTTGTGAGATAGCGTGGACTGCAAAGGGCGCATCACGCTGGAAGACCATGACGTACGGCTCATATATTCCATGCCAGTCATGATACGATTTGTGTTGGAAGATCGCGAAGATGAAGGTGTTTGAGGTATTGGGAGTGCAGTGAGGGTCTGCTCGTTTGCAGAGTGTGATAGAAAGCGAATTAGTAGCCTGATGAATGGATTCCATATCGGGAGCCAAAGTCGGCATGTACATGCTCAGACACACGTCGTCTTTGTTGGCTGAGTTGACCCCAAGATTAGGCCCAACAGAGCCGTCGAACTCTAGCTCGGCAAATACTCTGTGGGGGTAGATATCGTGATGTACATAGGCCTTGTTGTTGCTGTCCCAAAAGAGAAAGAAATTCTTCTCCATGCCGCCCACAGGTGGAGGCCTCTGGAGCTCTGTTGCGTGAGTGAATAGCTTTGGCACAACAGATCGTTCGGCATGGAAGTCGTCAAGTAGCATGCGTGCATCCTCGACCCAGATACCAATGCAAGAATAGGACGACTGTGATCCGTACAGGATATATGGTGCGTCAGGACCGTGGCACATTCTTGCATCACGAGGCCCTCCCCGACTGTTGAAGTATGCCAATTCGCCCGAGCAGTTGCCAACAATAGACGGCTCGATAGGAATGACGGTAGGCTCGGCTGTGCACACCATAACGTCGTTCAGCAAGCCCACGTTGCATGTCATCTCTTGTGATACCGATATCTGTTCGCCACTCTGCTCGTGCTGAGCGATCATAATCCAAAGAGTGTGATCTGTCGGATGTGGAATTACATTCGGATTGTATATTGGAGTCCCGCCAGTGAAGATGGGGCTGAACTTGCGGTCTGTTGTCGTCAAGGAGAATATCTCGTGATAGTCAATACTATCGGGCAGAGGGTCGTAATCATCGTCTTCGTCGTCCGACGCATCAGTGATGTTCTTAGCGTTATCGAAAACCGTCACTGACGGTTCAGCATCTGGACGGGCATTGGTAGTCTTGAACTTGGCTTCATCTTCATCGAAGTCTTGGCCGTAGAGGGCGTCGAGATCCTCGCCTTTCTTTCCTTCCGTTGCGCCGTCTTCGACTACCTTGAGACCATGCTTGCCTATCATAGGCGAGGGTGAAAAGTTCAAAGAAGTGAGAGTGAGATAGAGAAGCGAAAGAGCCCCGATGATAATCGCGACCACCTTCAGAATGTTCCTGTTCTTTGATCGTCTCAACAACATTGTATGCTGGTATGAGAGGTCCTATGCAGTCAATGAGATTGTCACTGTTTTGTTTTTGAGAGAATAAGCTGCAACCTCGACTTGAAACTCACGATTGGCTTGTCATCCATCAGCCCTCGATTCCCGTCCAAGAACGCTGTATAGTTCCAAGTGGGAAAAGTATCATCAGCTGCGCGCAGCCGAGGAGTGGCTTGTCACCCTCAGCTGTCAGCAGCATCACACTCCATGACAAGCTCAGCAGGACTCTTATCGCCATAGGAGGACCTCACGACCATGGTTTGTACTTCTTGATGCATAATGCCATATGTGCACAATAGGTCTCCAAAGTAAAGCTTTTTGCTGCCTGTCAAGGGTACGGTAACAACGCCACGCTTGGGACCTAGAGTTTACTGTTTATCCGGTGTCTGACAGCTCGGAACCCACTGTGCCGCTCATGTGTCAGAAACGTGGCTCCAATCTCAAGCTCGAAAGTCAAAAGTCCTTATCGTACTACTGCATGGTTCAGACGGAACAGTGGTCTAGGTACGGTACGGTACGTACTCATGCGGACTCAAACTTTGACTCCACTATGAAGTCTATATTTCCCCCTGGCGCCACGCTGTCATATACATCCCGCCTTCGACATATAGCTTCGAAACCTGGTCAACGATCCGTGGTCCGGCCGCCAAAAATTTCGACCGCTCAATTGTTCCTGCACCAGGAGCTTCCGTAGGTACCTTGCAGATACATGCCACAACCCTCAACAACCGCCAGGAACCATTTACCGAATCAGACTTGTCACTCTGCGGAGCGCGCTTCCAGACTCCAACAAGGATGACAATGAAGGTGTGTAGTCTGGTTTAGCTCTGCTGCAATGCGAGCTATCTGCCCTTTGCCAATAACGCCACTAATAGTGGAAAGTGAGCTTAAACATGTTGAGCGGTCCATTAGGTCCCTGCGAGAAGTACAACTCATTATCTTTCGTTGAGTATCGCGGATGCGCGGACACACCATAGCCCAGCCAGCCGGAATCGTTGTTCAGAAGCTTGTATCCTTGAGTCCATGGACCCCACGGGTTTTCAGCCAGGTAGAAGAACAGAAAGTCAAGATAGAGGTTGCACATCAGCATGTACTTTCCGAAGTAGTTACTCCAGATCACGCTACCATATTGTTGGCAAGTGAAACGACCATTGGACTCAGCTGTTCGCATGCCATACCTCGAGGCATCATCGGCAGCTGGGATACCACGCTCCCAGACGGGGCTAGTCTTGTTGTCAGGCGGAAAGACAAGATACTCGTATCGATCTGCACGGAAAGCAGCTTCGCCTGCTTTGACCCGTCCTACGAGTATGTTGCCGAACGGCCCTTGTTGAACGTAGTTGTAGATGTACTGCTGAGCACGAATGATGGCGAAAAGTCCCAGAGCGACCGAGTCGGGTCCTGTCAGAAGTGGTCCGAGCCTCGTTGCAATCGGCTGGGTCTTACCAAGCGTCACAGCGACGACTCCAGCGCCTTGGTTACTAATCGAGCCATCCGGTGCTCCACGGGTGATTTCCCAAACATAGGCAATGCCAGTAGTGTCGTTGATCGGAACAACGTTCGATGTATCCATACCGTACTGCGACTGTGGAGGCTCGGGCTTCGGATCTCCATGCCAGGAGGAAGCAAAAGTGAACTCGCCGACGTTTGCGTGTGCGGACGCATCAATCACCGAGACAGCCTTTGTGCCGTAGAAAGCAGCGCCCATCGAGAAGCCGCACTTATTCCACGTGCCGCACATCATGTCACCGCAATTCCAGATGTGTCGGCCACCGAGGAAGCTTGACCGACATTTGTCGCCCCCAAGCCCAAGATTACCAAGTGATCCGGTGAACTTGATATCTCCAGTATATTTTATCTGCCATTTTGTCCCATTTTGTTGGTGAAAAGTGTCGACATCAGGTAGTTGGACTGCTTTTTTCGAAGGTTGAGGGCAGGCGATCACGATTGGGACGATGATCACAGCCAGAAGTGCAATGAGTACCATTGTCATGCTTGCCAAGACAAGCAGTTTGTGAATGAGTGGCGGTATACTAATGCGTCGAGGATATAAAGAATGTATCAAGTTGGATGTACAATTGAAGCAGAATGCAAACGGAATGACCAAGACCTGCTGAGAGAAGCGCTGTCGGCTCTTTTGAATCTCGCCATTTTGAGACGCTTTCGATGATTTCGACATTGTTCGCACGCTCCCTGAGTCTTGTCCAGGAGAACGATTAAGGGGTCAGGGGTGGATGTCGCTGGAATAGCCAAGTCTGGCGCGAATTGTATGTGACAGTTGAGGTGAGCTGTTTCGAAAGGAGAAGGGGGAAATCAGAAAGAAAGTGTAAGGGTTTATGACGCTTGTTCCCGAGTCATCGCTGCCTGGGGACAACTCAGACTGTTGTGCATCCACCTGTTGTCTATATGTGCCATTCGATCAGCAATGTAACAAGCCTGAGATGATAGTTGCCCTGTTCAATATCGACTATAGGCGCTTTTGATTGTTTCCGCTGTGAAGTGGCACAGACAGAGGCAACAGCCAAGCAAATATCTGCCGAAAAGGGGCATAGAGGCATCAAACTTCTCCACCACGATTCCAAGAACGGCGTGAATAACTGGGCAGGAGTAGTAGTGTCGTATAGAATTGAACAAAGCAATTGCATCCACAAAGCGTCACGGTAATGGCAACGATGATTGTTCAGCAAGCGATGAATCTTCGACTGTACTTTGCAATGACCATCCATCTGATCAAACCTTCAGAACGATACTGATGGAGATCAGATCTGTTGGGCTTCTCAACCAAAATGTTGACCCTGGGCCTTACATCAACGAGCTATGTGCAATGGTCACTGCTCGTCGCTCATGCCAGAAAGATTCTACGTGCAAGTCCTGAGCGGGCGACTGTTTGCTAAGCAGTCTGCATTATTGACTGTCTCGCCATCCCCGTCGCTCGTTTTTGGTTCGACCACGACTAGCAATGCATCACTCAACACGGGGTGAGAACTGCATACGCCGAATGCCGAAAGGGCCAAAACTTCTCAAAGGGGAAATCTGCATGCAGGCAAGCAAGCAATAAACCCATCAGATGTTCCACGAAGCAACTCGGTTGCGGCCAAAGAAGCCGAGGTCCCGGACTAGTATTGTTCCTGAACCTGGAGGGGAGCTTATCACGATTCGAACACCAATAGCTCCTCATGTTATCGGTGCAAGTTCGAAGTACCTCAGCTGGCGTGTAGTGTGGGGTATCTATTGGGGTCAGCAGAGTCGTTCTCGAGGGAACCCATGTGGAGCGGGGCATTTGCGAATTTGCCTTTCCCATGGCTGCCGAAACAAGATTTATGGACCAAAGACCAGATCAAACTTCTGACAAGGCGCAGATCCCTTGTTGCTATCTTTTGTGTTCAGCTTCTGGGCGGAATCCGTCCAGAGGACGATGATTGATCGATCTCAGTACTGTACGCAAGCTGTACTGTATGCTTGGAAGGCTAGGCAACGCCACGCGGTCCATAACCTTCAATCCGTGATGCGCGATAGGGATCAGCAGCTGACATGGGACATATGCAAGTCTGACCTTTGCTATATATCGCAATTGGTTGGAGAATCTCTCGACAATGATCAAAATTGCGCAAGTCGTCGTTGTGCTTGCCTATCGTACCTTCACACTCAATTCTTCGCAGCTCATCCGCAATGCATGGCTCGAGGCTCCGACACGAAAGTCGTCGGAACTATAGAAGACGTTGGATCACGATAATCTTGATGCTTTCCGTCATCCTTGTTGTCTTCAACTATCTTGGTTTGACATTTGATCTGCCATCGAGCACAAACGGTCTCAAAATCTCATCCACAGTCTTCGAGTTGCAACCTAAGCGGCCAAACAAGGCGATCATAGCAACCACATTGCAGAAAAGCCCTGATAGCGCAGATTGGATCATTGATCTGCTCCCAGATTGGCAACCATACATTTTCATGGCCGATGGAACTGTCAACGATGCTCCGATGCTGTCAAATCAGCATGCACACAAAATTCCTTTGGCACTCAATAGGGGACGAGAAGCAGCCTCCTACCTTAGTTTTATCATAACGCATTACTATGACCTGCCGGAGTATATGGTCTTCATTCATGGAGACCGGTATCAAACGCACAATGGTAAACATCCTCATTCATGGGCTGAGCGGCCGCTGACTATCATATAGATGACCCGGTACGACTTGCGATTATATCGAACGCGAACCCACAGCTGATATCGCACAGATGTATGATACCCTGCCATTGATCCAGAAGCTCGACCTCGACTACGTCGACCTGGAGGGCTACGTCAATCTGCGGTGCAATTGGAAACATTGTCCCGAACCGTATATTGTGCCGCGACCCGGGCACGAAGACAGCATCTGGGAAGCACATGGAGAGTATGTCAAAGCATGGGAATTCATATTTCCCAACAAAACACTTCCAGAAAAGGTGGCAGCGCCGTGCTGCGCCCAATTTGCGGTTGATCGGCGGACAATTCATCGATGGCCGGTAGCGCAATACGAACTCATTCGAGCTTGGATGTGGTCAAGAGATGGAGATATTGCAAGCATGAAGTCAGGGATCATCTTGGAGTACATGTGGCATATCTTGTTTGGCAAGCCAGCATATTGGTGTGCACCTGTCAAGCCATGCTACTGTGGGACGTGGAACATGTGTGACTTAGACTGTGATGAGACAAAGGGATGGTGCAAGGGACGGATCTGGACATCCGATCCACCACCTAGTCTGCCGGTATGTATGCCCAGGGAGTCGTAACATGCAAATTCGCTAAACCCGAGCAGAGCAACTGGCCGGAAGAGGGCCAGGATGGACTGACGTGGCCAATGGAAGGCTGGGAAAAGAACATGTGATGCGAGATGGCAAATCAATCTGAGATTTTGTGTCACTCTGATGGACAAGCCTTTCCATAAATGTTGAGGGTGAAAGATATAAGCATGGCCAACCTCCGGCCATAACAAGTGTATAGTCTGCACCGAACGGAGAGTCTCAACGCACATGACACTAGCGTCTGAGTATGTATCTCTCCATATCGCCAGAGGCTATGGCAGCAGGGCGCCGGGGCCCGGTATTCTCGACATGAAATGCACGCCAATACTTCTTGCAGATACTCCTTCCGCTTGAGCCATGCTACACAAGACACTTCTGCTCCAGCCACCTAGCAACTCTCAGCGATGGTGCGTCAACCAATCTTGTGAATATATCGGCCGCCCAAATCGTGACCGCAAAGATGATGATCGAAGCCAAGACGAATCCCAGCTCCTTCCTTGCAGGCGTATCGTATCCGATGATGCTCCAGAAGAATGCGAACAATAGATACCCTATCGTCTGTATGATGCACCCATGGACAAGGTAGAGTCCAAATGAAATCTTGCCCAGATACTGTGAGATCCTGTGATTGAACAGGCGTTGGAGTATCAACGAGTTCGAGGTTGACCAGACAATCAAAAGAGCACCCCACGCTGTCCAGTATCGCAGTCTGATGAATATCCCTCCGAACGGTTCTGGGATCCAAGAAATGAGCGTGTTCCAGCCAGGTGCCCTGTCCAGATGAGTCTCCGGCTGACCCCCGAGATAAAGCCCGCAACTGAAAATGACAATATATGTCGTAGACCAGAAGATATTGGCACGTGTCTTTGCGCCTGATGGTTGTACTATCGAGCGGCGGCGAATGTCTAATTCTGCAAAAACGAAGCCTCCGTAGAACAATATCATGGACCAGTGTGAGATCTGGTGTGCAAAGGCTATCAAACAGAGTAGGAAGAGCAGTCGCAGTCTGGATCGCAAGCGGCAGACTCCAAGCTGTGTGACGAACAAGATAATGGAGTTTGTCTGGAGATAATAGTCAGGACATGGTGTGAGACAATCTCCGCTTGATCCAAAGGTTCAAGTGATTCCTGGAGAGCGGGAAGACTTACGTATTCTGTGGAGATTGTCCAGAGGTGTCCATCATAATGCTTAACATCGTCGTTTGTGAACGGGTTCAGAAATCTCGATATCTCGTGAAACCAAGGTCTTATCTGTTCCATCGCGGTCGGTCCGCGCTCAGGGTGGAACTCGGGGCCGCCAGACAAACGGGAAGGGTCTGTCGCGATCGGCCTTGTCAATTCGTATAGCCCGAGCTGGATGAACAAGACAATGAAAAGAGTCGACGCGATGCAGGGCAGATATATCCGAAAGCCGCGACGAAAGACGGAGGACGAAAGTGTTGAGCACAGGGCCTCAAAGTCTCCTTGTCGCATCAGCTTCACGGGCTTGTAGGAGAGGGCGTAACCTGACACGGTGAAAAATATGGCCACCATAAAGGGACCATTGTAAAAGAAGCGGATCATTGGTAGGCGTAAGAACGAGTTGAAAGGCTCTTCGGGAGACCAGGCTGCCGACACATCATGTGAGGGCAATGTGACGTGATGCACAAAGACAAGAACAGATGCTATACCTCGCATACCATCAAGCCATGCTGTCGGGTGGAGTTTTTTGCTTGACGCAAGGTTGTTTGGACATCCTACTCTGCTCTGAACGACTGTTGGCAGCAGAAATGTCAACGTATGCTTCATCATGTGGACAACAGAGCTTCGTGACAGTACTCCTTCGATCGAGTCTGATTGAGAGAATCGTGATGACGCTCGGGTCATCGAACGCCAGTCTTTGGCCAGTGTTGCGTCCAGTCCACTCTCCATGTTTGAATTGATGCGATCTTGTCCATCGACGAGGCCTTTTTCTTGCTTTTCCATCTTACTTGAACACAGGAGAATGGCTCCTTCAACGTGAGACGAACTTGATGATTGTCTGTGGTATGGAGTGCAAGGGCAGTAAAAGTGATAGTATGGTGCTGGACGGTCCTCGATTCATGCCCGTGTCGGCTGCCTCTTCGCACACATCTTATCTCCCTACGAGCGGCTATCCTCTAAGGGCTAACACTGTCATCAATATTTCTCAGCTGCAATTATAAGCTTCCGTCTCAGCTCTTGCTTCGAGTCCGTGAAAGTATATTGTGATTATCAAATAGGTTTTCAGGTACATGCATTAGCTGCGCTTTGTACTGCGACGAGGGCGCTGCACGCGAGCTGGGTTCTCATTAAGGTTCGCCCGGATTTTCCAAACGCTTCGGAAACGGCACCAAGTACGATATTGGATCTTCTAGGCCGACGCGCTGATTTCTTCATTTTGCTTCAGAGGTAGCATGTGGCCATCCACCGAGAAAATGCATGTCAATCGTGCGCGCTCTTACGAGGTTGCAAATGTTCATTGTCCATCTTTCTAATCCGCCCTCGTCGCATGAACGAGTCCGATTTACAGTTAGAGCAGACTTCGGACTTGCGACGGAATTGAGTGTTTTTGAATCAGCAATGATCCCCATGCGCGGGAGTTGGCGGGCTCGAGCAAGACCGTCTGATCCGCGATGCCGCTTTGTATTCTGATTAACAAGAAACAATATATGGCATTTACAAAGTACATGTATCTTACCTCCAAGAACTTAATATATTGTGTCTGCTGTAGTAAGTGAAAAAAATGTTTTATTTGCTTAAGCTTACTTTTAGTGATTAGTAATAGTAAGTATCTTTTAACTATAAAAGGATCATGGAAAGTGACTATAATCTTCAAGTATAACATAGGGTTAAAGCTGTATACTACTAGTCTATCTATTCTAAGTGAATTCTGTCTAGACTATAGATATTACTTAAAAGCGATAAGTTTAAATTATCAGTCTAATGATATAGATCATAACAGTAACTAGTAAGGAATGATTGGTAGACTAAGCCAGGAATCGTACTTGCCACCTGCATGAATGCTATGCATACCACGGTTGCGGGTAGGCAGGGAAAGCGCAGTGCCCGGTAGTGGTGGAGACTTGGGGGCAAGAGGGCCAACCTCGTGTCCGCCAATCTCGATAACTAATCGCTCACCGGCATTGACAACCATCGATGTTGGCCACAGCGTCAAGTTCACAGGGACGATCTCCCCAGGCGACAGAAGTTGTTCCTCTTGATGCGCCAGTACCGGCTCCTCTGGAGTTGACAATTTCGGATCCAGTGCCCGGTGAGAAACACGCATACGGCCGGTTGGACCTGTATAGGACAAAGTCGATGGCAATTTGCCGTCTTCTGCCATTGATGCGACCCATTGGCGCTTGTCAGGAGCGCTGAGCACTATGTGGTGGAGTCGCTTGCCCGCTGCATCTTCCTTGTAAAGCGCAGCGAACAGATCGAGATCATCTGCTCCCTGAGCCTCGACCCATAGATGAAGGTTGATGTACCCAGTAATCTCGACTTGGCGCTCGACCTCAAAGATGAAGCGAGCACTTGCGCTCAAATCTTGCGAGTTGTATGTAGTGACGTCCGCTGTCGTAACAGGCTCTACCATCAGCTTGCCTTGTGACGCGTCGAGATAGAACTTCTGAAGTCGTTGACGCTCGAGTGGCCATGCAGCTTCAGCACGGCCAACACGATCAGCACCGCCGGGGTTCAAGATAGAGAGCCGGACCGGTGAGGTTGCTTCCCAATCGTTGTCGATTCCTTTCAAAAACCGATCGAAGAAACGCTTCAAGTCACGAGCGTTATCGTGATCCGCAATATCCAGCCATTCCTGAGTGTTGTGTACTCGCAACCATTTCTGCTTTGACCCGAGTCTACGGAAAGCGCTCACTGAGCCTTTACCATGGATAGGGCTGGTCCAGCTTGCAGCCACGTAGGCAGGGATCTGAATCTGCTCAAGCGCAGCACGTTTGTCTTCCCAATAAGCATCAAGCAGCGGATGGCGGATTGAGTTCTTCGACAGATTGTCACTGCGTGTGGTTCCAAATAGGAAACAGAAGATTGCCTTGTCCAGGAAGTCGGGATCAGGGATACCACCGCGCACGGCCTGCTCCCGGTACAGATCGATCAAGCCTTCCCACGGAGCAATTGCTTTGAGATGAGGCGGACTCAGCGCTGCAATAGCCCATTGCGCCATGGCAAGCTGCGAATTTCCAGACATGGCGACAGCTCCAGTGCACCACTCCATCTTGGCGATCTCTCCAATCGCATCATAGCCGCGTTCAGCAAGCTCAGTCCCCATGAATGGCTGATCACCTTCCGAATGAGATGTGCCGGCGGCATCGACATAGACAACGGCGTAGTCTTGATCGCACCACCAACCGGGATCGGGGGATTCGAAAGCCTGGAGGCCAGACAATGATGCAGGATCAGCCCCGAACATGACAGGATTGAGGTTGCTGTTCCACCAGCCACCACGCTTACAATAGGGAGTATAGACCATGATGGCAGGCACTTTCTCATCCACCCGAGGTCTGTAAACGTCTGCATAAAGCTTCACGCCGTCGCGCATGACGAGAGGCTCGTCATAGTCCGCAATGATGTCGCAAGGCAGTGGGAAAGAACCCTTGCCATGCACACTGCCCTTTGCAAGAATCTCAGTATGGGTGTTGAGCTCGGCGGCCGGTGGCTGTTGTTGCGACAAAGGATTAGTCGGAACATATTCGACATCCAGTCCAAGGCGTTGAATATATTTTGTCATGATGAAGCAGTTGTTGCTGTTGTTTTACAAGGTGTTGTAGAGAAGCTGAGAATCTGGGTATGTCTGGGATGTATTTTATATATAACAGTGAACTCATTTTATCGTCGCCGTGAGGTGCTCGCACCCCACAACCCCACAACCCCACAGCCACACAAACTGGACGGATACGCACATCCTTTGTGGTCCGAGTCTCTTGGCCTCATCTCAAGCTCAGACTGGTTCCTCATGGATCCGGACATTCGCGCGTCCCGAGCAGCTTGTTGTGCCGAAATTATGCTGTCATAGCATAAATTCTATGCACGAGTCTGTCTTGAAAACTCCGAGTCCCGACCTGCAAGCACCCAGCCATGGTATGCACCGGATGGGTCGTTTCCAAGAAGCCGCACATGGGACGTGCCGTACCGCAGCGAGTTCTTCGTTCTGCTCATGCGACTTGAAGCCTCAAAGATGAAGCTCAGACATGCATCGCTCAGAATGGGCCACTCACAGCGTCTGCAGTCAGTAGCCGCATCTTGACCGCACAGCACCTGGGCGTTGAAAGTATTCTTATCTTGCGTGCACCGATATGGACGATCGTGCCGGCGTGCAGAGCGCAAAGAAGTTCAAATGTCGCCAGCAAGACTGTCCGTACAGTTTTGCCAAATCCGAGCATCGCAAGCGCCATGAACGGACACATTCGGGGCACAAGCCTTTTGTTTGTGCCGCCTGCAATCGCCAATTTGCACGTAAGGACTCCCTCGGCCGGCACTTGCGACTGCACGCACCTTCGAACATCAAGTCCAGCGCGATCGATCGACAGCTCCATGCGAGCAGCATTGCTGCCCACGGCGAGTTCGACCAGGGCGCCGACTCGACCGGTCCAGCTGCGCCCGTTCGTGTCGACGTCGCACTGCATCATGGCCAAGATAGCATCGCAGGCCCTTGGCCCCCTGCCAACACAAACAACGACACATTCATCGTTGATCCCGTGTGGGCAGAGATCCTTCAGCAGTTTCAGACAGAGCCTACGCTCTCTCAAGTGGAGACTCCCCTCATGGCTACCGCACCGCTCGTATCGCCCGACTGCTTGTCGCCCGCGCGCGAACATCCTGCTGCGCCCAACCTCGTCATCCAGAAAGCTTTGTCATCGCTAAACACAACCATTCAATCGCTCTCGTGGGACCTTGGGACCGCTTGCGAATCTCAGGGCGGGTCGCGTTTGGCTCCGGATCTGAGAGATTGTTTGGACATCTTCCTTTCGCGCTTTCCGAGCATCTTGCCCATCATCCACGAACCTACCTTCGAGCCCAGCCAGAACGCGCCTTCGACACTGCTGCTGATGCTGGCTCTAGGCTCGAATCTGCTTGCGTCGAATGCTACCGTTCCCAGAGCCGACTCTTTATGGTCGCTGGCTCATGCTGGCACCATCACATCGTGGCCAACCATGCTGACCAACCAGGGCTTCTATGATCCATGTCCAGGTCTTCAGCTCATTTTGACCGCTGTCTTCGGGCAGATCTATGCATTCCTGTCTTCCAAACTCCGATTACGCACCGCTGCTCAGGTTGTCCACCCCCTCGGCTTCCACTGGGCACGCCAGAGTTGCATGTATAACTATCATTACGACTTCGACGAGCATGATCCTTCTGTTCCCTTGGACACTGCTTGGAGAAAGTGGGCAGCCGCTGAGGTCCAGCTACGCGCTGTCCTGTCATTGTACATCCTCGATGGTCAGATTGCTCAATTCTCAGGTACTTGCACTTCTATCCGCCATTCCATAAACGCTTTGCCCATGCCTGTTACGACTTCCATCTTTGCTGCACCCGATGCAACAACATGGAAGGCCGAAATGTCTTGCTCGCCTACTGTGAAGAGCAATTTTCGCGACTTCATATCCGCTCTATATAAGAATGAATCCGAACTACCCACGCAACATATGTCTGCCTTCGCTATCCGCGTGGTGCTAGAGTGTTTCCAATCATTTGCTTCGGAGCGACTCGATGCCGGTGGCGATGCCGTCGGTTCACCATCGCAACAAGATACAGCCGACGCCATGATCCGACTGTACCGTGCATGTATACAAGGATCGGAGCAGCACCATGATCTGGCTCTCCGATGGCATTCCATCCTTGGCTTCTCCGTATACACCGACACCCATGTGCTTTGCAACAAGTTGTGCACGCGCTACCGTGTCTCTCAACAACTGTGTATGGTCAACATCACCAATCCTACGCATACTGCGTGGCCTGACATTGAGCCTTGGACGGAGAGCTATGCAGGTCGTGCTTCGTTGATTCATGCCTTGATGATCTCCGACAAACTCAAGAGCCTTGCCTCCGAGCTCGCCATTGGTATACATCTGCCTTTGTGCATATTCGCTGCCGCGCTCGTGATGCTTGCTTACTTGAGCGCTGGCAGAGACAACATCGCAGTACCAGAAGTCATAGATTGGCAAACTAGTGACGAGATCTGTGACGGAAGCCTTGGTGTTCATTCAGAAGCCACCATCTGGGCGCGGACGGAAACCTTGCGGTTCTGCAACAATATAACGGACGGTGGGTGGAAGTTTCGGAAGCTTCGAGTCGAGCTTCAAGGCTTAAGAGTCCAGCTGAGAATCTTAGGCACGACTTGGGGTGTCTGTGAACCCATGGAGGCGACGTTGGATTTGCTCACTAAAGCAGTGATGTGAGAAGGATAAATCCTCAAGCAACAAGCGCACATACTCATAGAGTCAGTCCTCCCTTGCATTTGCAATCGTCCCCGCTGGAGCCCCTCGGCGTTAGCGCCTTGGCACCACTTCGGTTGACATCTCTGCCTTTGCCACTTAGCTAGTTAGATAGTTACCTTCATGTTACCTTCAATAACACATCGGATTACATCCCACACTTAGACGGGTTCCATTAGCGCCCTAACTAGAGGCTCTTAGCTAAGCTACAAATTCACGAAAACTCCTACTAGACAAAGGAGACACGCGTAGAACAGCCTACTTAGATTAAGAGCTCTTAAAGAATATGTATCATTAGTCATCTAACAACGGGTGACATCTACATCTAGAATACACTATTATTAACTAGATCGACGAGATAACAGTTTAGGATCGACCCCTTCGTTTTTATAGTTTATACCTATAAGAGCACGAGTTAGATTGCAGCTACCTAAGATACCTTACTAGAGTCTTAAGGTAGTAGAAGACAATGGACGATATCTAGTCCGAGGCTTACGAGTATACTGCTTTCTTTGTTCCTAGATCCACTAGAATCCATTTAATATCGGTGCTATCATCTAACACGTCCTAATACGTCTTCTATTTAAGATCTAGAAGGCACTAACGCGTAACGTTATCGAAGCCTAGAGCCGTACCTGCTACCCTAGTCGGTAACTACGAGACATTAAGTAGTTCTACACCACTATTTATAACAACTCTTTTATATAGGGTGCCTATATCTTATCGTTACTAATAACGGGTAACATCTAACAAATTTCCTAGAGCATCCTTTAATTCTATTTATGCTAGACTATAGTAGCTAAAAGCAATTTGCTCGCATTGTTTAAAACTAATATAAAACAATTCTAACTACCTCTATAACATTAGTTAACATCGCTCTATTAACTAAGAATATTATTAAGCTAGATCCTCCGCCTACTTAAAAGAAACCTACTAGTAACCTCTCCTTTGCCGAGTCTTTAAAGACTATAATTCATTATCTAAGCACCTCACTTCTAACTACCCCTCCTAACGTAAAAGGAAATCGTAGTTAGAGTACCCTTAACTTATTTAATGCACTTCTAAACCTTACGCCTTATAAGTCCGAGTTTAAGTTACTAGAACACCTAACGAACCCTACTATCTCTTACGCCAACTCCCTAGAACGTAGCCTAGTTACATTTCTATAGGTGGTAAACCCTAGTAATCGCCGCCCTTTTAGTCCGTCGAAATTCGACCTACACCCTATATCGGGTAACATCGAGGAAGAGTACGTCCTATTAACTTACAACTATAGTAGCGAGAGTTATATCTCCTTACTAGGTAAACCCTTAACCGCCGATTAACGACCTGCTTCTATATACTAAATCCTTAAGAGAACTAAGTTAGAGTTTTCTACGACTCCTATTCCTAAGGAAACTCTGTATATTCTACCCCTAGTTAACATGTCCTTTATTATTTAAATCGAGCCCTTTAATAGCTTATGCGATAGATCGGTTAACACCTTTATTAAGAAAGTTAAGGCTCATATTAAGTTTTCTATTCCCTATAATGTCGTAGATAAAGCGGAACTAGAGGACCTTAAGTTATGGACTCTTATAGGCAACTTAAAAGATAATGCTTAGGAGTAGTATAATGCATAGCCTCGGGACGTTCGAGATAACTACTCGAGTCTTAAATTAAAGCTTCTAGACAAATTTAGGGTTTAAGAGGATCCTAATAAGAGTCTTACCCTTATACTCTAACTAGAACGCCTAAAGCAAGGTAATCGCAATATTAGCGAGTATCTTGCTAAGGCCCGTAAGCTATTTAACTTAATACTAGGAGGCGCCTATACTAATAGTTTAGACAAGAAAGCCTAGGCTCTTCGCAAAACCCTAAATAGTATCCGTTTAGAAGACGTAAGATCTAAGGTGTCGATGCAACTAGAAACTTTAAGACTTTATAGAAAGTCGCCTACCTTCGATAAACTCGTAAGTCTAATTAAAACTGCCGATCTTAAAATGGCCTCTACTAGTTTCGCTAATAAACCTCGAGTATCGAAGTTATCTAAAAAGGAGATGAACTCTACTAAAGCGAAATCGCAGCAAATGATAAATAATACGCTCTACTAACTCCTTAAGGGACTTAGTTAGACACTTAATCTGCTTGTTTAGTTAATAGTAAGATAGAACATCTATCCTTAACCCTAAGTAGTAATGATATAATAGCTAACATACCTACCTAACGCCGTTAATAATCGCAACTCTATAAGACCGACGAGCTTAAGAACCTAGAGTTATCCGAATACTGCACCCTCTTATATATAGTTCTCTTAAGAGAACTCCGTCTATCTTAACTATTTCCGTTTTAGACATTATAAGGTAGAGTGTAATAAGAGGGTTTCTTTAGAGGAGAAGATAAGATGTAGAATAGAGGTTATCGATAGATATAGAATAGAAGCACTTCCTCTATAAGCTAGGAAGTCACCTAATGTTACTTAGGCACCTTAACAAGTAGAGGCTATAGCCGTAGTAAACTTTAATAAGTAGTAGGCTAGAGATAGTTACGCTATCGTAGAATTTCTACCCGAGCTAAGTCGCTTCTTCTAAACTAACAATATTAAGCCTCCCGCCGTAGATAAGCTTTTTTTAAAGGAATTAATTCCTAAAATTATGGCAGTAGTAGGAGACGGTAAGGGACTTAATACTTCTAATAAGGAATATGTCTATAGCGCTATAAATGCTGCTAAACGTACTCGTATAGAAGCCTAAATCTCTTCTAACGACGATAGAGTAAGAAGAGCTCTATATTAATTACTAACAACATCTACTCCCGCTCTACGTTAAAGTTAGCAACTAGTAGATATACCTATACATGCTCTACCCGTACCACCCCCTACTACTCCTACCGAAGTGTAGAAATAGAAGCGAGCACTATAAAACTCCCTCTCTTATCGACATACGAATATAATAAGAGAAAACTACTACTATTATAGTGTTACAAATCGATTCCGTAATATGCTTATGCGTAAAGTAGATAGCTTAACCTAGGGCATAGTTATAGACATGTCGCCGGCTTAGACCGCAAAGCTTATAAAGTCTTTATAACGCCTAAAGAGAGGAAATTAGAATGTAGGCAAGGCTTAAATAGCATATTACCCTAAACCGGTTAGGCTAAGGCAAGGCCATAAAGAGCGCAAAACCTACTCTTATAAAGCTCCTGCTATCGAGATAGTCTCTAAGAGCAATGTTATTTACCGTCTATAAGCGTTTACTATTTAGCCTTTAGAGGTTAGGAAATTCCTTACCTATGACCTAGCTAGATTTGTAACTAAGAACCGACGCTACCGCATCCTTAAGTGCCTTTACACCACTAGCGCCGTCTTAAACGCTAACAATAAGCCTTACTCTATAAAAGGTATACTACTAGATCCTAGATCTAGCCTTAATCTAGTTAATAAGAAAGTCGCTAACTGTCTAAAATTAGAGAGAATTCTAGTTACTCCTCGCGTTATAGCTATCGTAGATAGCTACTATATTACTATTACTGCACGTACTTAGGTTACACTTACTCTTAAGGGTAGAGTCACTCGATTAGTTCTAGTCTTAATTATGCCTAGAGACACACCTTATTTAGTTCTTCTAGGTACTTAGGGCCTATTTGTTTTTAGGGCTAAAGCTACATTTTACCCTTTGCCCGCCGTCTAGTACATCTAAGACACTTCTAGTACCGAGAAAATTAAGGTTACCCGTAACAACGCCGCTAAACTCGAGGAGGAAGTCTATTAAGTAGTTAAGGCTACTAAGCGCCGCTGCGAGACTTATCTACTAGAGGACACCTATAATGCTCCTATAGAAAGTAGAAAGTCTGTCTATTTTATAGGCGCCGCTACGGCTAAGGAGACGGATTATTCTAGATACTCCTCTTAAGAAGCATATATAGACATAACTAACGAAATAGTTAGCAAATTCCTAGATAAGTATAAGAGTTCTAGCTATAATACCGGCTATGACTCCGACTCTAATAATCGCTAAATGTCGTATATACGTCGTGCCTCTATGTGCTCGGGAAAAGGCCTACGCTCTTAAATACTCTAGCATTCGAGAGCAAAGCACTATTAAAAGATCTAGAAAGAGAAATAACAAAGGAATGTTTGCTTCGCCTAAACGATAGGCTTAAAGAGAATCCCTTAATAGTTACTATAGTCTAAGCTCTCTTAGATAAGGACTACTCTAACTATGCTTACACTTCTAATAGTTAGAAAGAGGAGCCATAGATGTTAACTAAAGTCTAATTAGCCTTTAACTCTACGTTCTTTACGAAAAGGGAAATTAAGACTTATATCTATAAGATACTAGATATAGGTTTTATGGACCCTTATAATGTCTAGCGCAAGGCGTTAAAGAAACGAAAAGGACGTATTAAAATACAAGAGTAAGGAGGATGTTAAACAATAATAGATAACATCCCTTTAATCGCCTCTTACGTAGGTTTAGGAGAGACTAGCACGTTAGTAGAGATCTTAACTACTAAACCGAAACTACCACCTAGCGGATTAGCGACTTAGCCTTTAAACTTTACTACGAAGTAGAAAGTTATAAGATCCTCTTATTAGTATCCACCCTATATAACTAACATCGACGAAGTAAGAAAGGAGTGTAGAAGCTCGCCTAAGGAAGTCGTTATAGCTTTATAAGGGCAAACTAGTGCTAGAATAGATGTCTAACAATAACGGATAATATCCTCTAATAGGATTTTAGCGACTAAAGAAATTGTTTACGAGGTTCCTAGCTACTACTAACCCGCTAGGCCTCGTTCTGCCCCGATACTAGAAACCACTCTAATCTCCTAGACATTACCTTTTAAGAAAATTACTAGAGCACGCGATAAGAAGAATCGCTGCAAAAGTAACAAAGTTATCTAGAGCAGCAAATAAAGAGATCCGCTAAGAAGCTTAAAGGATGCTATAATGTTTTATAGCACGTATAATCGAGATAGGATTTATTACTCTCCCTCTACTATTAAGAAACGTTAAGCTAAACATCCTTATAATAAGACGAACTCTATTACTAATGTCTTATCCCTAGCCGAAACCTTAAAGGCTAGGATGTTAACTATTCTTAAAGACCCTATAAGCTATAACCTAGAGACACTATAGGAGGTTATCTAAGGGGAGGAGAGAATAGCGGTAAGGAAGGCTAAACCAATATATAGCTTACTACCCATCTTATTTAAAAAGAGCTAAGGCGAAAATAAATGTAAGAAGGCACCTTAATAATAGGTAACATCCTTAAAACGAAGAAGACACTGTCTAGATCCGTAATACACTATTACTAGGGTCCGTCGGATAGAGACACTACTTAAAAACGGTGGCTCTACGTTACCCGAATCCTATAAGGTAAGGATGTTATCCGATATATCTAAAATCTTACTTACTAAAAGAGGACTAGTAAAGCTTAGCTTATAAGGGCCGAACCCTTAGCTTTAGCATCCTAGATTTTTAATCTTCGCTTACCCTAGTGTTAAATAATAACGGATGACATCCTTTAAAACTTTAACAGCTACTAAACGCTACCTACTTCCTCTTAAAGAAGATAGCTTAAAAGACGATATAAAGTCGGGCGCTAAAAGCTACTTGCTAGAGGATAGTTAGCTATAATTTACGACATACGGAGAAGACATCCTAAGGGTTATCGATATAGGTTTAAAGGATAATGTAAACTAAGCTACTAGAATCTATAGAAGAGATGCTATTAGCTTCCCTATAAAGAGAAGAGTGACGGATAGTTATCGTCGCCCTTTAACATTAGAGTCTAATAAGCTAGTTAAGGCCTAGGCGTTATAAATGCCTAAAGAGCTATTAGGAGATTGTCTAACATCTAAGGAATAAAGACTATAAGCCGCGAGACTTCTCTTTATGTAGAAGGATTTGTTTACTAACGCCGTAAACGACATGCTAGCTACCGATTTAGTTAAGCACGAGATTCCGACCCTACTATATGCTCGACCTACGTTAGCAACTATGCCTCTTTACATGGAAGAGGAGAAGGCTTACATAGCGAAGATGCTCTTATAACTAATAGAGGCTAGTGTCCTTACTCCTTATCGCTTAACCTAGAGTACGAAGACAAAGTTCGTTTAGAAGAAGAGTAGAAAACTCTAAATAGTATATTAGTTTATGGCGCTAAATAACGTCACTATTAAAGATGCCTATCTAATGACTAGGATCGAAGCTATAGTTAACACCCTAGGTTAGTTAAGGTATATGGTCTACTTCTAAGCTAATGCCGCTAATAGTTATTAGGCTGTCCCTTTAGACCTTAACGACGCCTACAAAACGGCGTTCCTAACTACCTATAGATAAGCGTGTTATCTACGTATAGGTTAAGGCTTATGTAGAGCTATGCGTACTTATAGCTTACTTAAGATGATAGCTATAGGGCCAATTCCCGCTCCGAACCCTAAGCTAGCGTTAAACGAGGTGTTAGAAAATGTTAGTTTTAAGGCATACATAGACGACGACTTATATAGGGCTACATTAGTTAACACCCTCTTCGATTTTCTTTCTAAACACTATTTTCCGCGATTAGCCTAGGCTAAGCTAACTTTAAATCCTAATAAATGTCGATTTTTCTCTTTTACTCTAGATGTCTTAGGATTCGTTAAGGATGAGTATAGTATTCGACCTACTTAGGACAAGTAAGACGTAATATGCTAAATAGAGCTACTAAATTCGGAGGAAAAGCTAAACCACTTTTACGCTCTTTTACCTTATATTTCTAAGTGCTATTTGCCTAGCAAAGCTAATCTAGTAACAATTATAAAGACGGCTATGCAGAAAGAAATAAAGCTCGTCTAAGAAGATAGAAAGCGAAGAAGGGTAATAAAGAAACTTAGTTTTAACTAGACACGAGAATGTTAAGATGCTTTCGAACAAGTAAGATTAGCAGTCTCTACTAACTACGTTAGTAGTAGGGATCCCTCCTTCTAGTATTACCTTAGTATAGATGCTTCTGCCATAGGTTTAGAAGGTGTTCTGTTTTAGTTACTAGGATACCTACTAGGAACCATGCCTTCTAAAGTGCTAGCCTCTTAATACTCTATTATAAAGTATATAAGCTTCTAATTGCAAGATGTTTAGAAAAGATATTACATAATAGAGCGCAAATTTTTAGTAGTCCTACTTTATCTAGAGAAGGTAAGATACCTTATTTACGGTTCTCTACATCTAGTATGGCTATACACCGATTATATAGCTATTAAAGACATCCTCCGTAATAGTAATGTAGCATTAGGACGCATCGCGAGATAGTAGTATCGATTTAGCGAGTTCTAGTATAAAGTTATTTATGTTCCTAGTAAGGAAGTTGCTATAGTAGATAGACTTTTACGACTCGCTAAGTTTCCGTACATAATTTAAGATTGCAACCTTCTAATAGTAGTATCTTACACTATCGATGCTCCTACTAATAACGTATTAACTAAATAGGATAAATGGCTTAAAGATAAGTAGTATGGTAACATTATATACTTTAAGCTCTATAGAGACTTACGCGCGAACGTCTCCGGTCCTTATAGAAAGACAGCAATTAAACGTATAATCTAAAAGGCACGCTACTTTAAGCTTGTCGGCCCTTCTAAATTTAAACTAGCTTCGCTTGCTTTTATCGAGAAAGATAGGAGCCTCTCTCGCTATATACCTCGATCGAGAGTGTTATACGCTTTAAATAAACTCTATAAAGTCCATAGTTACTAGGCTAATAACATTATAATAAGGAAGGCGCACGGTAGAGTATTCTAGCCTACTCGATGCTACGACATCCGCGTTTACTACTATACCTATTACGACTGCTAGATGCTAGGACCATTAAGACCTAGCGCTAGTCTGCTTCCTATCCTCGCGCTATAGCTAATAGACATGTTAGCCATTAATTTTATAGGGCTAATATTACCGTATAGTCCTAAAGGTAAGCGGTATGTCATTATTGTTATTAACTACGCTATAAGGTATTGCTAGGCCTATGCTATAGTTTATGTAAGAGGAGCCGATTTAACTATACTTCTAGATCGGGAGATCTTTGCGACTTAGGGTTTCCCTCGTGCCGTTTTCTCTAATAACGCCTCTTAATTTATAAAGGGAGTTTTCTACGGTTACATAATTTTAAAAGCCGTTAAGATAATAAACCTAGGTCCTAGCTCTCCGTCGTCTATGGGCTTAGCTAAGAACTTTATTAAACTTGTTAAAAAGGGCCTCTAAGCAAGATTGTAGAGTAACGCGATAGAGCTAAAATACTAGCCGAACTTGTTAGCTTTAGTAGTTTATAATATCTATACTCGCATCCCTAGGTTTTATAGTTTCTCTTCGGTATAGATAATATTCGGCTTTAACCTACGATAGAGAGAGGAGATACTAGAAGTTAAAGACACGATTAGGGCATCTTTATACGTAATGGCACTAGAAGAACATAGAGAATCTACTATCCTCGAAAACGAACTATTCGAAAGCTAACTAGAGAGACTAGATAAGATCTAGGATCTTATAGCTAATAAGGCCGTAGCCTCCCATCTCCGTAATATTAAGAAATTTAAGGTCCGTTAGGAAACACCTAAGGTCGGCGATCTAGTATTAAGAAGACGGTATAAGCTAGATACATAACGCTTAAAGAAACTAGAACCTTACTAGCTTAGACCATATGTCATTTATAGTCTTTCTAGAACAAGTTAATCTATAGTTCTCCGCGATATCTATACGTAAGTTAATATCGGACGACATGCTATAAACAACTTAAAGCTATATATGCCCTAAGAAGAATCGTTAGGAGCTAAATCCTAGCGTAAGAAGACTAACTATAGCCTTATATAGAAAAGGAAGTAGTAGGACATTAAAGACGATTTAGAAGTCTCGGACCTAGACTAACTAGCTTCTATCCTACCCTTACGTAACACTATAGTACCTATCGAAATTAAGGACCCCTATCTTAGCTTAATCCTTTATAATAGAGAAGAGCCTAAAGACCCTAAGGATACTGCTTTCTAGCTCCGTAAAGCATAGAAGATCTAACGGAAACATAAACCGTTAAGTTAAGCTTAAAACAGAGTTTTTAAGCTAGAAGGGAGGAGGAGAGAGAGGGTAGATAGGATTTTAAGAGGGATTATACGAAGGACCTTAGGCGCGAGTAGAAGTTACTAGGAGAAATATAAGTTATTATTAAAAAAGCAGAAAGTTATAGGATAAGTTAAAGATGTTAACCGTTATAAATAGATAGGAGGTAGAAGCTAGGAGGAGCTAAAGGGATAAGAAGTAGGCTAGAGGAATATAGATATTAATAGAAGACTTATTATCTAAGAGAATAGGATGTTATCTAATGTTGTTAATACTAGACTGTACGCTCTAGCTAGTAATACCTAAGGAAATAGCCTCTAACTAAGTTAAACGACATAGACAAGATAAGATAGAGATACTTGCCGATGTCCTCTTATACTCTTCTAAATAACGGGACTATAACCTCGATAAGGAACTAGAGTATACTTACGCTACCTACTAGAGCCCTCTATCTATTCCTAAGTCTGCCGGATCTATAAGAGGCAAAGGCGGAGCACTATAATAACAGGCGACATCCTTAAAACTTTTCCTTATAACTGTCCTAATAGTTTCTAAGCAATGGAAGTATAATGCACTAATAAGGGCAAGATAAGAACTTAAGAAGGAAGCTAGCAAGAAGGATCGAAGTAAGTACCTTAAGCGAAAAAGGGAGCGAGTATAGATGTGCTCGGTAATAACGAGTAATATGTAACTAGGGATAGCAAAGCTAAGAAGAGGTGTTATTAACATTAGGCGAAGGCACATGTTATCTAGTCCTTCTTAGGAGTAGTAGTATATGCGCTAGATAAGCTTTGTTCGATTCTCCCTTTCTAGCATCCTAACTCTTACTCTTACTTCGCGAACCTTAGCCCTATAGCCTTATAGCCCTATAACCCTACATTTCGCTTTCTTACCCTATAGGAACTCTACTAAACCCTATTTTAGCCCTACGATAGTATCTACTTTTTTAAGATCGTCTAGTATACACCTTCGCTAGCTTAAATTAAGAGTTAGAGGCAGTGCCTCACTCTTATATCGGACCGTTACTTACATTTGCACTCTTACTTTCTCGCGCCGTTTATATACTTATTTGCTATGCATACTAGGAGTATTTACGCTTCTCCTTTAACGACTCTAACATACCTTTTTATTACCTCTCCTTAAGTGCTAATTAAACCATTTTCGTGCTATACTCTCGAGTACACCATATAACCGCCGCGCGCATACTATCTAACCTTCTATTTCCAAGAAACTATAAGAAGATCGCTAACATGTCCAACGAGCCTAGCGCGGTAATATAGCCTACTAAGAAGGCTCTACCGCTTAACCTAGAAGACTATATCGACCTAACTGCTAACGATGTAACAAGTAAGCCTACTTTCTAAGTCGAGGTCTTAGAGGATGTAGAAATTAAGATAGAAGAAGAGACAAAAGGTTTACGCGAATCTCCGCCTTTGCTAGTTTCGTATGGCCTAGTAGTTTTGGAAAATAGAGATATACCTAAGCTAGAGGAGCCCGTTTAGAATCACAACTCGCTAGAGGGCGTTAACCCTAACGCTACCCCTAAGAACGGTAAACATCCTTAAGTTACACCTATAACTTTCCCTACTCCGACTAATACTAATAAGTTATGCGAAGAAGTTAATAACAAAACGGTAATCTCGATTTCCTAGAAATTCCCTATTGCTAATTACTAAAATCTACTAAAGGATACAATTATACTCGACTAGTTCGTGTCCGCTTAGAAGATCGACTTAACTTATAACCCTATAATCGGTACTCGCTTTACGAACTATGTCCGCTATAATTATAAGACCGGACTCCGTTTGCCTAAGAGTGTTTAGAATTAGATGTTATTATTAAGAGAAGTCATCGCTAGATAGCATAATAGGCAAGGAAAATGGGTTCTCTATTAACTCGCTAAGTCTAGGATAGGACGTTTAGTTAATAAGGACTTTCTTAGCGTTTTCGGACCTTACTAGGAAGGTAACTTGCCTAATAAAGAAGATAATAAAACTATAAATAAGTTCTTAGAGAGAGTTATAGAGACATAGGAGGCCTTAGGAGGTTCTAACTCTACGGGCCCTTCTCCTAACCCTATTATAGTAGACGAGATTCTAGAATCTTTCTAGAACTGTCTAGATAATAAGCTTAAAATATACCATCTCTTTAATTTCGCTAGAGGCCTAGACTGCTTTATTAAATATAACGAAGTTAAATAGAACGACACTAGATCCATAAAATTTGACTTTACAATCTAGCTTAAAGAAGCTTATAAGGTAACTTTTACTTATATAACTAACCTTCTTAACAACTAGTTTAGTCCCGGCGAAGAATAAATCGTTTTAGAACTACTACTAGAGGTGTCCCCTTATAAGCTTCTAATAGACCTAATCTATAAATCTTAATTACTAATTACCCTTAGAAGACGACTATAACATAGGCCTTCCTTCTTATTATTAATATTAGTTAACTTCTCCTACGACTCTATAAGTATAAACCCTAAGAAGAGCTAGGCAACTAGTAAAGAAAAAGGGAAGGTTGTAGAAACTAAGGATAACTAATAGAAGTTAAAGAAAGGTCGCATACTTAAGCCTCTATTTAAGAAGAAAGTTAGAGAGGCACTACTAGTAGATCTTCTTAAGGCTATTAAATTCATATAGCCTACTAGCACTCCTAGTAGGTATAAGGTGCTCCTTAACGACTTAGAAATCGTTATAGTGTAGTTAAATAAGAAAGGCTATGCGGTAGACCCTAAGGAATCTATACTAAAGGTCTCTAAAGAGGTGGCAGCAGCTATTAAGGAGTTAAAAAGTCTAATAAAGGATCCTGCTACTAAACATTAAGGCTGCCTATAAAAGAACAAACTATAGAAGAATGCTATCCTTAAACGCTACTTTACTAAGTAAGGAAATATAATAATTACTTTACTACTTTAGCAGCTTAGCGTAAAGTAGCTCGGCATAACCGAAGATAAACTAGAATACCTTAAGGCTAATACTAGTTACTATGCCGAATTTATCGATGCGAATTCTAAGGTCGATAGCTCTACTAAGGCTTACCGACATAACTAGAACTAAAAACGTAATAAGGATAGGACTTTTAAGAAGAGGATTAATCCTATTTCGTCTAATAGTGTTTTCAACCCTAATATACCTAGTCTTTACCCTCTTAACGCTAAATACGCGTTACTATACGCAATTCGTAAAGGAAACATTACTGCTAAACACCTAGGAATAAAGCGTATAGGAAAGCAGTATTAATAATTAGTATCTGCTACTACCGCCATTATTAACTATGCTATCTTCCTTAAACGATAGGGAAATTAAATGAGAATTAATAGCGCTAAGCATAAGGGAATTCTTAGGCATAAAGTAGAGGTAGGTTAGGACATTTAAGAATAGTAGAGGAAGCGCATTAACCGCTTAATTACCTTTGCCGAGAAGAGAGGTATAACGTTCCCTAATTATCTTACTAAGCCTATCGAAACACGTAAGACCCTTCTATACTAGCTGCTACCTAAGAAAGATAAGTGTCGTAAGGAAAACATAGTTAGTAAGGGACTCTCTAGACCTATATTAGACACTCTAACTCCTACGGAGCCCTAGGACAACGCTCTCTCTAAGGTAATCGTCTTAGGTAATAATAAGAATAGTAAACATCCTAAGGTAACTACCGAGTCTAATCCCCTACCTACTCCGAAACCGAAGTCTATCGAGAAGCTAAAATCTACTACTAAACCTGCAAAACCTATAAAGGCTCCTAAGGCTCTAAAGGCCTTAAAGCCTGCTACTAAGAGAAAGCGTACTTTAAAGAAAAAGAATGGTAACTACTTTCCTAATATCTAGTCTAATAATAAGGATAAGGGACGTTCGTTAATCTAGAAAAAGAAACCTTGCATTAAAGATGATAAGTAAGAATAGATAACATCCTCCTATCCATTTCTTAAAAGGCTCTCTTGCTATAATACTATAGTTAAGAAACAGGTTTAGATCTCCTTTTAATAAGAGGACATTACTATCTTCTACTCTTAAACTAATCTTCTATCTACTAGATCTTAATAAGATCGACAACAGATAATATCCATCCTATATTATTCCGACTAGTTATCTTTTAACATATGTGTTACTAGGAAAGCTCTCCTTATAAGCAAGCTAGCATTTTGATTTTAAAGGTCTTCTAAACCTTAGTTTTACTTAAAGCTTTATACTATTAATTTCTTATTTACATCTACGACACTACTATGCCGACATACTTATTTATAACTTACGACTCTAATAATCTTCTACTAACAAAATAACTTATTATAGTAACTAGAAGTTTAACGATTTACTACTAGAGGTTAAGGGTTAGGGAGAGGATAAAATCGATTATCGCTTTAGCATAGTAGCAAGTACTACACTAAGAAAGTTATAAGATAATGGAGCCCCTCGGCGTTAGCGCCTTAGCACCACTTCGGTTAACATCTCTGCCTTTGCCACTTAGCTAGTTAGATAGTTACCTTCATGTTACCTTCAATAACACATCGGATTACATCCCACACTTAGACGGGTTCCACCGCACTCGGAGCGGATCGCCCACATCCGTGCGGCGACTGGTCCCCACAAGTATCAAGCCCTAAGGCAGACAGTTGTGGGGTCATTATTATAGATCATCCCCGGCTCCAGGTCGCTAACGCCCGAGGTCTTCGATCTTGTTAGCCTAAACTTCTACTCACAGGTGCCGTGTTTGGCAGCGAACATGTGAAGAAGACAGTTGGTCCTGACGGACCCAACAGACTTGGTCTTTTGTGGCTTCCAGACTCACGAACAGCGAAGACACGTTTGGAACTGCGGAACGTTCAAGACACGCGAGTGACTTCAGGGCAAGTACCTCGATGCAGTATGTACAGGCAGCCATGTCGTACTACAACCTTTCACAGAGGTGCAGCCAGCAGGAGGATAAACAAGAGGTAAGCTTTACTGGAAATATCTACATTGAACAGGCTCAGGCTGTACGTTCACATTCAGACAAGCTTGTGAAAAATGCTCATTACTATGGTTGGTTGGAATCCACTTAGATCTCAACTCCAGGGGGCAGATCTTGAGGCCCAGGGTTCAGGTTCAGGCTCAAGATTGGCATCAGGTAAAATCGAGCAAGAGACACGCTCGAATGGCTTATGTCTCAATGGCTTGCGCGGTCTCGCAATGCTGGGCATCTTCAATTACCATTCGTTAGTTGATGGTCAAACCGCGGGAGACAGATGGCATTGACCGGTAATCTGGGCGCTATACAAGCTACCTGGAAGCTCACGTGCAGTGTTCAGATTTTGACGATAACCTTGCCAGTATGAGCACCAGAGTACAGATACTCAAAAGCATCGGCTGACTCCTCAAACTTGAACACTCTGTCTACCAAAGGCTTGAGGTCGATTGTTTTGTCCTCTAGGAACGCACAAAGATCTTGTTGATCTTCGCGTGTACCGACGAATATGCCCCTTCAGTAAATGGTTAGCGTCTTTCTCTGAAATATGCGAATATATTTGCTTACTGTACTTTTGCGGCTTTCATCAGGACGGGAGTGAAACAATCTGGCATTTTTGCTTCATCGACACCGCCCAAGAATCCGACCAGTGAGATTGTGCCATATCTCGCCAGAGCATTGAAGCACTGCTCCATAGAGGTGACACCAACATTGTTGATGACAACGTCTACACCCTTTCCTTGCGTCAACTTCTTTGTCTCTTGATCCCAGTCTTGATTTATCCGATAGTTAATTCCCTGCACGCCTTGACCCAAGTCTTGACACTTCTTCAACTTCTCATGGGAGGAAGAAGTGATGATCGCGGCCATACTAGCAGCAACACAAAGCAATGTAGCGAAGATGCTTACACCGCCCGTTCCTTGCATCAAGGCGCTTTTTCCTTGTTTCTTCTTATCAAAGTCCAGAGCTGTCCATGCCGTGACACCAGCACAGGGAATAGTTGACGCCTCTTCATAGCCCAGGTAGGTCGGAATCCTTGTGATGTCGCACTGGTCGAAGATGGCGTATTCTCTTAGCACACCATCGACGTCGCCTCCGAGCGCTTTGATCTCTCCTGAGCACGTCTCGCGGAAGGTTGGAGCCACAAAGTCACCTGGGGAGAATTCTGCGACCGAAGAACCCACTGCGATGATGGTGGCTGATGCATCCGAGCAGGGGACTCCATGAGGAATGACAGGAATCGGATAACGATTGTGTAGCATACCCACATCCCGAAAGTTCAGTGACACAGCAAGGATCTTGAGAAGGACTTGTGTTGGCTGCAACTTTTGGGGCACGGGTTCGGAGATCAGCTCAATACTCTTGCCATCAGATGTGCGGCGGAAGGCCCTTGATGTGGTCGGGAAAGCCATTGTGTTACCCAGCAGATCTGATGAATCTCAGATAACGAACGCGCTGGCTGGAAGATGAATTTCGGCCAACTCTGATGGAAGAATGAATGGTTGGAAGTGAGGTGACCTGGTTTGATGATTGCTTATTAAGCTAGACTGCTTAGAAATCATGGTAGCAGGGTCGCTCTCGCAGCACCTCCCCACACTGGTCATAATCATCAACGGACTGACTGATCAATCATCATTTGTTTCTCAACATTTATTCCGATAGCTCTCAGACAATCATGTCGGCGAGTGCGAATCGAAAAAACGGTAAGCAAGCATCTTGCGAACCTTGCCGTAGGGGTAAGATGCGATGTGATCATCGTATGCCTATCTGCGATCGTTGCCGTCGTCGCAATATCGAGGCCGAATGTTATTATCATCCAGCTCCACTTACTCGACCAAACAAACGCGTTCGCACGTCCACCACCAACTACCGCGAAGCAGAAGCGATAGAAACGAGCCAATCGAACACTCCAGTAGCTCAAGCTTCGATTAGCAGTCGTAATCGAGTGTATGACCTTGTCGGCAACAACGACCCTAGCACTCCCGCACACTCTGTTCGTGGCCCAGACGAAACACCTTCCGGAGTGCTCTCGTTACAATCACTGCAAAGTCTTGATGACACAAACATACGACACATGAATCACGCTGCAGTATGCGATGATCGCGGTAACAAAACTATCGAAGGAGACTTACTCTCCATAGTCCACATTCTGAGTCACTTCCGGTACTGCGCAACTATCAAAAAACTTGTCATGGAATATTACGATCTGGGTCAGGTCGCTATAATACCACGGCATCTTGTACTGCCTGCCGTCTCTGATCTTGAACACATCTACGAAGAGATCCTGCAACCTAGAACAGCCCTTGACGACGCCGCTAGTAGAGCTGCTCTTCTACCAGTGGCTGAGCGCATTGAGCGTGCTACAAGATCGAAGATCGACATAACTCCGACAACTTCTATGGAATTATTTCGAAGCTGCTATACTGGACCTAATCTACGAGTGGAAACCATCGGTTTGATCTTCACCCTCGCTGCTCGTGCATGTCGTGTAGGACTCTTCCCTAACGACATAGATGTGCACGATTTTGTTCAGATCATGTTTCTATGCAGTGCAAGATGCGTACATCTGGCCCGAGAATTAGCGAGTGAGATGAACGATGTCATAATATGGTTATCGTACGAGAACCTGCGGATCACTACAAGTACACAGGGATATGCCGGTATGTAGACAACATTCACAAGCCTTTTGTCCTTCAGACCTCTCTCTTAGACTCATCTGCCCTTTGTTAGGTCCGAGTGTCTGGCGACGGCTTGGCGATCTGTCTACAGACTTGCTCACTCTTGAGGCGCATCGAGAAGCTGCTCTTGCCAACGTTCCCTTCTTTCTTGCCGAATGTCGGAGGAGGATCTTCGCGGCTGCATCTGTATGGGACAAATTCCTCGCCACCCTTTTCGGTCGTCCGCCTCGGATCCTCAGCTCATACGCTGACTGTCGCTTACCACTTGAACTCACTGATGATCAATTGTGCTCAGGTGGGCTTACTGACGAAGAACACGCTTCTTTCGAGCTTACAGGCGGTTGGGCTACCGGAGACTCTTCATGCAGTACAACTTACACTAGAGCAATTCACATCCTCTCGCAATTCAAGGAAGAAGCTCTTCTGCACCATCTAAAACCTCTTGATAATGAGCTAAGACTGAGACTTGTGTAAGTGGCATTCAACCGTTCTATCGAAATGAGCCATGTCATTCTGACTCTTTTTAGGCAAACATCACAGGAATGCACGAAAGCCTGGGAGAATTTACCAAAACGTCTGCACTACGACTCTGCTTGTTGGACGTCTAATCTGGGCCACATGACGTGCCTAATGTTGGCAGAAGTTTATCTTACCTACTTACAGACACAGTTTTACATTCACCGCTTACTGGCGAAGGGCGATGCGAGCTGCTCACTACTTCTAGTCCAGACTTGCTCGAGCATGATCGAATTATGTCTTGAAATTGGTGGCTTACGTAGTCAAACGGTCTATGATGAACACCGAAACATCAAGTCGAGTACTGTAGGTCAAGTTGGACTCTGGATGTGATACGATTTACTGATATAAGCAAGGTCTTATGTTATGGTTTACCAAGTGCGATAACTCTCGTCAACGCTCTGAAGACTGCAAGGGACACTATGAGCCGTGCGGAGTACGCCGACTTGCTTCGCCTTGTATCAATTCGACGTCTTCATGTATTTGTCTCTCTATTGGAGACTGTTTATCGTCCAGAAGAGGCGAATTATGCGATCTGCTTGAAGGCATCGGGTCTCATCTCTCGTGCGATGGATGGTGTGCTTGAACACCTCCTATCTGGCTTCGCCAACGGTGCGCAGCAATCAAGCGATGGGCTCGTGGGCGGCTCTGCGATTGGTATCCAGAATCCCGCATCACTTGATAATGCGGCGGGTGCATGGCAAGTAGACACCGGCATCGACGGGATCACGGACTGGGATGCAGCCGCACTGATGGACATGAATGACTGGATGGAAGGAATTGATTGGACAAACGTAGGCGGAGGAGTATAAATTGGCGAAACCGTCTGAGTGATTTACGTGACCACCTTGCCTGAGCGATTTACATTGACCACACAGTCTGAGCGATTTTGGCGTTTTACTCCGTGTCCGACTCCGCTTGTTGTGAGTCTGAGATTTTATCCCGTACTCAACTCCGTTCATTCCGACGTCGCCATTCCGATGGCTGACCACCCACCATATATTAAGGACCTTAGTACTCGTCCTGAAAAGCCAGAATACAAACGACTATTCAGCTACTCCTATATACAGAAATACCTCCCATCTTGGAATTTTATTTTGTCAAGTTTTCCGGTACACATAATGTCGACATCAAACAAACACACCCAACTCCACCAAGCCATTTCATCTATCAAGGAAGTGTGCACACGAACGATCAGACCGCAAAAATCAGAATACCAACCACTTCTACAACGAGAAGTTGTGTCGACCAAGCAAGATGTAAGCCTTATGACAACGTCGATCACATTCGGACATTGACTTGCATCATAGTCCACGTCCTTCTACAGCGAGAAGCCATCCGTCAATGTCAATGAAATCCGCAAAGATTCTGCAAAAAAATCACGATTTGAACCTGATTTCTCTCGAGAGCTCACCTCGGAAGAGCTTGCAGACATGCTCTACAGAGAAGCGGGATTCCCCCAGATGGCTATGAGAATTTGATGTTCTCGGTACAATGGGGTTTGAGAACATGATACAATGGGAGTTCGGCGTTTGCTCAAAGCTATTTTCATCGGCCACTCTTGTTAAGAGACTAATAAAAAGCAATTCTGGAATATCATCTGGCTATTTGATCGTATGTTCTCATAGTAATAACATCATATAACTTGGGGAAATGCAGACATCAGTAGGATGATCAAGCCGTAGACTGCAGAATATACAAGCTCTAGCACCGTACTGGTATGATTGAGATCATACGATTATACATACATGTCTAATTTTGTTCTCCAAGGGCCCTTGCAAGATTTACACTACCCCCAGCGATTGGTGCAATAATTCTGGTAGCCAGCGACGACGTGAGCGTGCTCTGGCCTTCGTTGATGGCGCCGTACGCACCGCCTCCAGGACTCTGAATGACAAATCGATCACCCGGATTCACCTGTGCCGAGCCCTTTCCACCAACATTGATGCGCCTACCATCTGAGCGGATCCAGGTGTTGACACCTCGTCCACCATCTTCACCACCTTTCAAGCCGTAGGGTCGGAAGGCGCGTCTCTCTGACAGGATAGAGGCGGTCATGGGAATTCGAAACTCGACGTCTCGAATGACACCATCTCCGCCATTGAACTCGCCACGACCTCCGCTTCCAGAGCGCAGCGAAAACTCCCGTAGGATAACTGGATATCGGCGTTCGAGCGATTCCGGATCGGTGATGCGGGTGTTGGTCATATTGGTGTGCACGCCGCTTGTGCCATGCCATGTTGGTCCGGCGCCACTTCCACCACAGATGGTTTCGTAGTACCCGAAGCCTCCTTCGCCATCAACACCAAAAGTGAAGTTGTTCATGCAGCCTTGACTAGCTGCACATGTTTCAAATGCGCGGAAAATCACATCGACGATGCGCTGAGATGTAAGAACGTTACCCGCACAGACGGCAGCTCCAGCAGAGGGGTTAAGGAATGATCCTTCGGGAATGACGATATCAATAGGCTTGATGCATCCGTGATTCAAGGGAATGTCAGAGTTGACCATGCATCGAAGGGCATAGATGATAGCCGATGTGGTGATTGCGATGGGAGCGTTCCAGTTGCCTGAGACAAGTGTTAGAGATGGTTCGGCTCTATGTGTCCGTTGCTCCTAGTAATCACCGAGTACTTCCGATCCAGTGCCACTGAAGTCGAAGATTGCAGAACCATTCTTGCCATTTATCTTCACATTCAGGACAACAGCGGTGCTATCATCCATGTAATCAGTGGCAGATACAGTTCTTGAACTTTCGCCTTGAGCGATCTTCTTGAAGAGGTTCCGAATAGACAGCTCCGCCGCATCTTGAATGGCGGTCATATACATCTGGCAAGGTATGAGCAACTTGCTTCGAGAGGTGGATATTGGTGACTTACATGAACGACTTCTGTTGTATACTCCGAAATCATTTGACGGATGAGTCGAATGCCACAGTGATTCGCGGCAACTTGGGCTTTGAGATCTGCAACATTGTCTTTGTAGCATCGACTTCCGCTACAGCCAGGGTTCATAGCCGGGTCATCAAGTAAGATCTTACGAAGACCTTCTTCATCTAACCTGCCTTGGTGAATCAATCTGAAGGAAGAAAAAACAGCTCCTTCTTCCCAGAGCTCCGTAGATGAAGGTGGCATTGAGCCTGGTGCAATACCGCCGACCTATTCAAGACGTGTCAGATACAAAACGTCCTGCGCACTCATGGCACAACTTACATCTGCGTGGTGTCCTCGGGAAGCAGCCCAGAAGATGATCTCGCTACCACCAGAGTCGAATACTGGAGTAATGATTGTCATGTCTGGTAGATGTACACCTCCGAATACAGGTGAGTTAGACAACAAGACATCACCATCACTCAGTCTTCCTCTCCAATGTTTGACTTGTGATTTGACAGCAAAGGCCATGCTGCCAATCATTGCCGGAACGTGAGGCGCATTTGCCACGAGATCGCCTTCTGCTGTGAAGATCGCGCAGCTGAAATCCAGTCGTTCTTTGATGTTCGCGCTGATGCTGACTTTCTGCAACGTTCGACCCATCTGCTCAGCAACGCCGAAGAAACGATGTTTGAAGACAGACAGTTGTACAGGATCGATGACTGAGCTACTGACGTTTTTTCGTTCGGGTTCGGGTAAGTCAATCACGATGAGACTTTTCAAAATTGATGCTACTGCACCTGGTATGACAACGACCGTCTGAGTCTCATCAACGATCAGGCAAGGACCGCTCACTCGCGACCCAACGGTAAGTGTGCCGAGCTTGTATATGGGGACCTCAATATAGCCACGGGAGGGGAAGAAGACAGATCGCCAAAGGGCTGGCTCATTGGTGGTGTCCAATTTACTGTATGAGGCTAGCTCCCTGGGCCAGGAGCCCCCGGACTCGGTATTGCTCTTCCCTACGGAACGAACACGGATCTGGTCGATGAAAACGTCGCGCTCAGGTGTGTAACCAAATTCTTGCTGATGAGTATCAACGAAGGTCTTCAAAGTGTCTTTCCCAGACTCGACAGGGACAACGATCACGGTGTCACTGCCGTCGTATCTCATGCTCAGATAATTGGTGGACTCGATCGGCCCGTAGAAGCCGTCTGAGATGATAGCGTCTTCAGTTTTTGTTGCCAGACGTGCTAAATCCTCTTCGAGAGAATGCACAGATTGTGCATCATAGCGCCTGAGGTAAGCCTCTTCACCGTCTTCCACGATGTCTGCAAGTCCTATACCGTGGGCTGACAAGACCGAAGAATACTTGTGAATCAACACACGCTTGATGCCAAGAATCCTGGCAATCTCGCAGGCATGCTGGCCCCCAGCACCACCGAAGGAGGCAAGATTGTGAGCTGTAGTGTCATAGCCTCTTGCTTCCGTCAACGTGCGGATCGGCCCAGACATGGCGTTGTTGGCAACTTCGATGAACCCAGCTGCCACCTCTCTCCATGTCAAAGACTGTCCAGATTCCTCGTTGATGATTTTGCTCAACATTATGAACCTTTCTTCGACTATATAAGCATCAAGCGGTTCGTTTTCATTGGGCCCGAATATAGAAGGAAATTGATCAGGAACCAGTCTTCCAAGTGCCAGATTGGCATCAGTGACAGTCAATGGGCCGCCCTTCCTGTAACACGCAGGTCCAGGATGCGAAGAAGCACTCTCTGGACCAACAGTGAACAGACCATCCTTCCATGCGAGAATACTCCCGCCTCCAGCTGCAATGGTATCAATGTCAAGTTGAGGCGCTTGAACCAGAATACCTGCAGTGTTGGATTCAAACAGATGTTCGAACTGGCCAGAGTATCGACTGACATCGGTTGAGGTGCCTCCCATATCGAATCCCACCGTCGCTTTGCCATCTTCTGGATCGTAGCAGGTTTTGGCATAGCCAACGACTCCACCAGCGGGTCCAGAGAGAATCGCTTTGAGCCCAGAGAGCCTTGTGCTCGGTACTAGACCGCCGTCAGATTGCATGAAATCCAAACGCACGCCACTCTCTTCTAATTCGGGGAAGCTGGCAGAGAATTGTGAAAGATAGCGGTTGATGACAGGCGTTAGATATGCATCGATGACAGTGGAATTGCCTCTTGGAACAATTTTCGATCTGGATGAGACTGAACTCGAAAGGCACACCTTGTCGAAACCAAGTCGCTCAGCGATCTCTCGGATCTTCAGCTCGTGATCGGGGAAGATGTAAGAGTGCATGAGGCAGATGGCCAAGGATGAGATCCCAGCAGATTTGATCCTCTTCAAGCTCTTCTCTACTTCGTCAATGTCAAGAGGTGAGATGATATCTACGCTCTCGCCAGAAGCAGTGCTGACAGTCTTGAGTGAGCGAGGACTCTCGAACTTCTTGCCTCCAAGGTGAGACTCTGGGCACGAATCTACAACGACACGCTCAGATATTTCTTCAACGCAGCAGAAGAGGGAGCTAGGACGATCTATGGCAAGACTGAACATAGAAGGGCGAGATTGATTACCGATGGTCAAGAGGTCTTTAAATCCTTTGGTGATCAATAGTGCCGTCTTCTCGCCCTTTCTCTCTAGCAAAGCATTAGTGGCGACAGTTGTACCCATTCGCACCCACTCTGTCGTGAATATCAGCACGATGTTATGTTTACAATTGTCGTTATGAGTGAGGAGCAAGCTTAATACCGATCGGACTAAGATCTACAGCCCCTTTTCGAGAAATCTTGGTTCCGGTGTAGATTTCGAGCACTCTTCTGATGGCTTCCGTCGGCGCATCATCATAATTCGACGGGTCGACGGAGAGAATTTTGATAACAATATCCTTGCCATCTGGTACCTTACAGACACAGTCGGTAAAGGTACCACCACGGTCTTGCGTGAAATTAGCCTATGACTTAGTAGTAAGCAATGATGATCATACCGATGGAGATGCGAAGACCTCTTCGGGGGATAGCTTCCGGCATGACAGTTGAACGATGAAAGAAAGGTAGGTGATTTAAGATGTCGCATCCCCAAGCTTGCAGATATGATACATGTCTAATGACTGTCGGCACAGTAGATGCTTATCATTGCGCTGCCCGTACCTTTGGCCGCCGGCCAACATAGCGCTGCTGATAGATAGTGGAGGGCCGCGGTGGAGGATGTTGACGCCGCGTCTTGGCCGTTGGGGTGATCATCTACGATGCACAACCTTCACCTATTCCACCACCAATCGTCACATGGCTATGGGCCTTGGTGAGTTATATTTGCAAAGCGGACATAAGCAGAATATATCATGTTGATCAACTGCTGGACACAGATTTGGTCTCAACGTTCTCAGACAAGAATATCGGAACAAGGTCCTTCCTTACCCCGCAGCCAAGGCATTGAGATTGTTGGGGTAGGGTTAGTGAGTAAAGAGAAGACCATCAACTTTCTTCTATCCACGGCTGTTATATCGATGGCTGTTGAGCTTCTTGTCGTGTTTGTCGAAACGTGATACGAACTACGCCTTAAGTAATTCAAGTTTCCATGGTACATTTCTCCTCCAACCACTTTGCGAACTTCACAGTCGGCGTGTCCACAACCCTCATGAATATATCTGCCATCCAAACAACAAAGATCACAACCCAAATAGCCGCAATTCCAAATCCAATTTCTTTCTTGAAAACAGTACCCCGTCCTAAGCTGCCCCACATGAGCTCCATGATGCCATAACCCACTGTGTGAATTACGGCTCCATGCATCAAGTACAAAGGATAAGAAATCTTACCCAGGTACTGAATTACCGGGTGCGAGAAAATGGATTGCAGAGGTTGGTAGCAAGAGGTTGACCAGATCAGGAGAATCGCGCCGAGGTTTGGGAAGTAGCGGTCGCGCGGATTGATATGGCTGGGGATCATGGTGGAGAGCGACCGCCACCCAGGTGCGTGTTCCAGGTCTCGTGCTGGTTGCGAGCCAAGGTACAACCCTAAGACGAATGTCATGTAATAAATCGTTGACCAAATCCTCGAAGGTTCAGTGGTCGTCGAGAAAGCAGAGGATGACGGAGAGATAGGTGAGATCGAAGTCGTGGTGGTGGGGGCAAGCGAGCGTCGTCGAAAATCCAACTCGCAGAGCAAGAAACCAGAGTAGAAGAGAAGAAGTTCCCAGCGGTTAATTTGGTGAACATAGAGGATCAATCCGACGAGGATAGAGATCCTGAGGGTGGGTTTCAGACGAGATAAACCAAGTTGTGAGAGGTATAGGACCAGTGATGCTCTCTTAATGTCACATCAGCAATCTGCTATGTCTGTTTCAAACAGAAAAACGTTGTATGGAAGACATGATGTATAAAAGGGAAATCCCTGGGGAGAGAGGAGTCAAAGCAGAGACGGTGAAGAACTCACAAACTCAACAGGTATAGTCCAAAGGTGTCCATCGATATCCAATGCTCCGTCGCCAATCTTCATATTGAAGTCGAACGGATTGAAAAAGCTCCACATCTTGACAGCCCAAACACTCAACTGTTTCCACAAAGTCTCATATCTCCAGGGATGGTGTTCTCTCCTTCCAGTCAAGAGTTTATCGTTAGAGGCAAAGTCCCTGGTCATCTCGTATAATCCTAATCTGACCCATAAGATGACTAGGAGAGTTGAAGCGACGCACGGCAGATATAGTCTTATAGCTCTTCTGAACACCGAGGAAGATAGTGTCGTGAGTAGTCCATCTCTTTCCTTGTTTCTCATTTGTTTGACTGGTTTGTAACTCAATGCGTATCCCGACACGACGAAGAATATGGCGACTTGGGAAGCTCCCGTGTATAGAAATCGAAGGAAGGGCAACTTGAACCATTCATAGTTGGATGATTCATAGCTGTATGCTGTGTACGTGTCGTGGTTGGAGTATGATAAATGGTCAATGAAGACACAGAAAGCTGCAATTCCTCGCATGCCATCTAACCATGCTGTCGGATGCAAAGGTCGTTTCTGTGCAATCCGGCGAGGTAGGTAACGTGATTGGATAAATGTTGGCAACAAGAAGAATAGCACCTGTTTCCAGGACTTTGATAGAATGAACAGTCGTGGGAGTCCGTCTTTGAGCACGGAAGTGATGCTAACGCGGCGCGATATGGATGAGTGTGGTGATGCTGATGTGATTTTACTTTTTTGGTCATCGAGATAATCATTTCTGCATTCGAGCTTCTCCAGGTCTAGTAGTTTGTAACCATCTTCAGCCTTGTTGTCGTCTAACACTTCTTTTGATTGACCCATTGCACGTGCTTGGGGAGGATAAAAAAGAGTCGGTCGCAGCAAGGGAGACAACTGAGAGAGATGACGGGAGAGATCTGGATATGGCTGACTAGGAATACCGATGCTCTTATCTAGAAACCAATACTGGTGGGATCGACCATCCCTCGTTCAGGCCTTGTGTGTAGGGATGATCGCAGCCCCATGCAGGGATGCCAATTCGGACTGGTAAGGGAAGTAAGCAATCTGCAGAATGCTTTTTTTACATGTCTCATTCTTAACAGGTGATCTTTTGGATGATCTCGTGGAGTCTGTTGAAGAACCGTTAGTGTTCGTTGCAGCGCTCATCTCTACAAGCTGAGACTCTGAGAGCGACATTCCAGCTTGGGTAGTCTTGAAGGATTGCATATATCGGACTGTTCGATAGCTTCGGTACAACTAGACCGTTTCTGGAGGAAGGAGAGGTCGCCTCATCCAAAATTCAGATTCTGCTATCTTGATAATTTGGAGGTCGCCCTACTTTGTACGACTCGTAATATGCCGATACTGTATAAGCAAACGACCTCATGAGCGTGGGGAAAAATGTGATTATCGCCTCTCTCAGTGCGGCTGAGACCGTTTGACTGAAGGATGGTCGATGGCCCTCTCGACCGTTGCCAATGAAAAGCGTTGCCCCAGAATCCTCCTTTGACAAGCATCATGCAGGTACATTCAGCCATGTACTCTGTATATCACTTCCAGGTTCAGTCATGCGACAACATTTTGTTTCAAGTCATTGATTACTCGACTATACTTGCCCGTCCGCCTTCTAAAAGGGATTCTCCTTTTCCCTGATGAAGTTGTGGTTGGTTTCCTCCATAATTATTTGCTCTCCAACATACTAGACTACCTGCGAACCCCTTCTAATGGAGAACTTGAGGCATCCGCGGGGCTTGCTTGATGCATGCACTGATACTATGATGTGCGAAAACCGTCCCTTAGGCCTCACAGTCTGTGCCTCAATGCATAAGCCAAAACCACAATCCTCCCACGGTATTTTGATCGTCTCTGTGATGCTAAAGGACTTGCAATATCATTGTTGTTCTGTGCGCTTCTTTTCTTGTCAGTTTTATTGTCGAGCACCTCGATGCCTTGATTGTGTTTGTGTAAGTGGAATGCGAAATCAATCGTTCTAGAATCCCTCAAAAGCAAGAAAAGGAACCTTGCTGGTGCAGCCATTCCATGATTGAGGGTGCGACTGCTTGTGGGCGCTGACTACATGCGGTCGAAAAGTATAGACAGTGATTCATCATCGCATCGAGGACGAACGAGGCAACGAATGTTCGAGTGGATAACAGTGTGTACTCATGTAGCAGTGGCGTCAGCAAGTGAGATGGTCTCTTCGATGAGATTGGGAAGTCGATGAGCGATTGTACATAATAGACCTCCATGATGGGCTCTCGTGGACAGAAAGGAAGACAGGCCGTCATCCTGGATCTGTTGAGCAGTACCGCGCAAGAGAAGTTGGGTTGAAGGATCAGTCTGAACGGCTTAAGGCGTCGATTCTAAATTGCTGTGATCACTGAGCCGGAGTTGGGAAGCCTTGCTGTCAATTGGTTGACCACGAGAAGGACATCCTTGGACGAGTCTGACGCTCAATCTGCTTGCGTGGCGTGAGCAGGCTGTTCCTTGAAGAGATCCACACGGAGAAGACGAATTTCTCCCTTATACTTGTCCACACTCTGGATCACGGGGTGTTGTTCTCCTTGCTTCATCGCCAGAACTTGCTCGACCTCGAAAAATTCAGACTGAGTGACAACCTCGTGGCTGGCAGTATGACGCTTCATATTTTCTTCCAAATCCTGTCAGATTTAAGCTATACATTGGAAAAGAACATTTCGCAATCGAATGCCGCAACCTACCGATTGTTCTTCGACGAATAGCTCTAACTGCTTGAACTTGGTATGACAGTGGATGGTGGCAAGATAAAGTCTCCCAATCTGTACTACCAGGATCCCTCGTGATTGTCCCACATTTCCAAGAACTTCCCAGGAATTGAAGTCGATATCCAGGCGTAAGGTGTTGCGGTTGGAGATCTCTAGATGATACAAAAATCTTGTGAAAGTAATCGGCAGAGCTCGATTTAAGATGCACGGACAAGAAATTCAAAGAGCATGGCGCTGGGAGAGATTATATGTCAGAGAATGCGAAAGGGACGCAAGAGGTGGAGAAGGGCATCAGAAGACATATCATATGATCTGATTGGCAGTGAAACTACGAACGTAACCAGCAGCTTGTTTTACCAGTGCTCCATACTTTGAGGCTTTAAGGATATAATGTAGAATAAATCAACGTATATCCTTGCACTTACTTGACACGTTGGCGGAAGCAACCTCCACGTATACTCAAGCATGTAACCCTCATAGCTATAGAAATGCATAATGGTAACAGGAAACAAGATGGTATCTACTAAGCGGCAGCAAGTTATCGACTCTCCATTCACATGCTTCTGCTTTCTAAAACGACTGTGCCTTATTATAACATGGATCTTGCTTATTACCGCAAGCGGAGTACGGAGACTTTCGTATACAGGGAGGAAGGAAAGACTAGAGAACCACTTCGACACTTATCAACATCAGGGAAGTCAGCCTTGGCATTGCATTTGCAAAGCTTTCTGAACTGCTTGTGTCACTGCAAATTCACAATTTGGAGTAGTCCAATTCTAAGCAACGACGTCGTGAAGGCGTTGGGAAGGAGCTATGTTAATTATCTATGATCAGCACGGCTGGCATCTGTCACCATCAGTCATCAACATAGATACGGACTGCTTCTCCGCAACCAGTGTTGCAATCGAATGCGAATGCAACATGTGACGAACATTTTCTTCTACTGTCGTCAGCACCTTGCTCTTAAATAATAAGATCAGTTGCTACTCTGGTAGAGTCGAAACGAGTCTCTGTGTTTAAACAAACCCAACAGAGATTTTTGTAATCGGCACTGGATTTATACTTCACGGCAATTCTGTACGATGGAAGCCCCCCTCGGCCCGGATTACTCGGCCAGGTACCCCAAACAAGAGTGTCGTCATACCGCAAACACAGCTTCCTCTTGCCGAACAGTATGTATGCGGTCATTCTGTCATAGCCAGACACGCATCTGCATATATAGGTGTTCCTTCTGAATCTGACTCACGATCGCACGTATCAGCCAAAGAACTTGTCTCTACTTTTCACACCTCTCCAACGCGAACTCCAAGCACAATGCAATACTACAAAGATGATTGGGAGGCACAGCAACCCGAGAAGAAGCTGCGAGTCATCATCGTCGGTGCTGGAATTGCTGGACTAACCACAGCAATTGGTAGAGATTCATGCATCATGTCCATCGATGGGTTTGCTGATCGGTTTTGCAGGTCTGAAGCAAAGTGGCCACACTCCCATCGTCCTCGAGCAGGTCAAGGAAATTGCTGAAGTCGGTGCTGGTATTCAGCTTGCTCCCAACAACACAAGAATCCTAGGCCGATTTGGCTGTCTGCCTCAATTGATGGAAAAAACCAACCTACTTCAGAGAAACTCCTTGCGACGTTGGAAAGACAATGATGAGTTGGGTACAGCTCCGCTCATGCCAGGTGTATGCGACATGGCTCCATGTCTGAGAAAAGTCTCATCTGCTGATTGCAACAGGTCGCTGAGCTATACAAGGCGCCTCTTGGAGTCATTCACAGAGGTGATCTTCAGGTCACTCTTCTGAAATTTGCGCAAGAGCAAGGATGCGATATCCGTACAAACTCAAAAGTTGTCAAGTGCGATGATAACTTTGAAGCTCGAGTTCAGCTCAAGGACGGCTCCTGGATTGAGGGTGATCTTGTCGTTGCTGCCGATGGTATCAAGTCCGATCTCCGCCGCCAAATTGCCGCTTTCCACAAGCACAAGGACCATTCTACACCCACTGGCGATGCAGCGTATCGAATCTTGATCGAGAAGGAACGTATGGAACACGATCCTGAAGCCCTGGAGCTGCTGTCACAGAATGTGGGTATGCGTTGGATGGGACCTGGAGGACACATCATGGCCTACCCCATCAAGAACAACACAGTCTACAACATGGTCTTACTTCACCCTGAGCACAAAGACGTGGATCACGAGGAAGGAGAAAGCTGGACTCGCAAGGGCAGCAAGAAAGAAATGATGGAATTCTACAAAGAGTGGAACTCGACGGTCCAGAGATTGTTGTCCTATGTTCATGAAGATGAAGTCATGGAGTGGACGCTCAACTCACATCGACCTCTTCCTGCATGGCACGAAAACAAGGTGGTCCTCATTGGTGATGCTTGTCACCCAATGCTTCCGTAAGTTACCTCGATGTCTTGATCTTCGTACAGATCACTGACTGAACTCTACAGCTATGTGGCCCAAGGAGCAGCTCAAGCCATTGAAGATGCTGGTGTCTTGCAGACCGTACTCAACAAGTCTTCAACGGATGTCACACTTGCAATTGAGGTCTATGAACAGGTCCGCAAGGCTCGTGGCGAAGCTGTCCAATCATCGGCCTCAGAAGTTCGCAAAGCATTACACTTGCCCGACGGTCCCGAGCAACAAGAACGTGATGACAAGATCCGTGCGGCTGGTAAAGGCAAAGGTCACAATCCAGACCTTTGGGCTGACAGGGAGACTCAAAGATGGCTCTGGGGTACAGACATTATGAACGAGACACTTGTCAAGTGGCCTGAATGGAAGGCCCGAGTCTCGGGTACTCACGAGTCGGCTCTCAATGCCATTGTGTACACATAAGGTGGCTTAAATGCACTCACGACAGCTGCTTCGAGGAGGCAATGGCGAACAACCTGTCGTCTCTTTATTCTTCGGGGTATAATAAAACCTATCGGCTGGATCTCAAAGTTCTCGGCTCTATTCTTCAAGACCCGTCCTCTGGTCATAACTTCGTCGACAGCTATTTCATATGTGCATATGGCTCTGCAGTCCGCAACGTTAAGCTTGCACCTTAACCTAAATAAGTAAATATCCTCTACCTAACCATTAGATATGCTATGACTACATCCCCCTGGATCAGCACCGAGGGAGATTTACAACGTGACCGCGCAAGAAGACACGCTCAACCAATCTGCAAGATCTCAGAAAACCTATTCATAAAAAACAAGAGACTGAAATGACCTTGATCGTGTAATGCTGATGTTGCGCTGAATTCCCATGCAAGGGCATGACGGAATTCGACCGAGGTCTCGGTCCCAATCCCGAAGGATAAACCTAAACCCCACATCCCCCACGTACTGACCTTGGTGTAAACGAGCCGGTATTATGAACTTCCACGGTGTTTATTTCCGAGATCAGTCAAAATAGTCATGACAGACCTAAACCGTGTTCCTGAAAACCCAGCCACATTTTGACAGGTACAGGTACCAGAATGGAACGCTTATCACTATATCTCCTCCGTCCATCTCGCAGCATCCCTAAGCTTGCATTCAAGTCTTGTCTTAGCAATATTCAAACAAGAAACATCTTTCGGTATTACACAACAACCAGAAGTTTCTCCGACACTCGCGGTTCGCAAGATCATATGCACGGCAAGACAGCATTAGTCACAGGAGGCTGTGGAGGTCTCGGCCTAGCCATCTCCGACGCACTACTCACAGCAGGCTGCAATGTAGTCGTCTGCGACATCAACCCCTCGACCCTCCAAAAATTTCGAGACTCGCACTCTTCATCCAACAAAATCCTGGCCTTGCATTGTGACATCTCCAAACAAAGCCAAGTTACAAAGCTCTTCGAAGACTCGATCCAACAATTCGGAAAGGTAGATTTTGTGGTTAACAATGCGGGCATTATGGATAAGATGGATCCTGTAGGCACACTGGATATGCAGCTTTATGAGAAGGTTATTGCTGTCAATCTTACGGCGCCGATTATGATCTCCAAGGTTGCTGTACAGCATATGATGGACAAGAATATTGCAGGATGTATTATTAACATTGCTTCCATTGGGGGAATACGTGGATTCGCAGCAGGTATGTTGGGATATTGGAACTTTTGGCTTGACAAAGCTGACTTGTTGTGTAGGTGTCGCTTATACTGCCTCAAAGCATGCTGTTGTGGGTCTCACGAAGAATACTGCTGTTTTCTATGGTAGTAAAGGTATTCGATGTAATGCTGTTCTGCCTGGCGGGATGGAGACGAATATTGGGACTGCTTTTGCTGCGGGGTACAACCAGGAAGGCATGGCAGTTGTCAAAGATAAAGCGATGGCTACGGCTCAGGGACCTTCGCCTCTCAAGAATGTAGCAGCGGCTGTGGCGTTCCTTTGTTCTCATGCGGCTGCTTCTATCAACGGTGTTTGTCTGCCTGTTGATCAAGGATGGACAGCACTTTAGAGAATCTTACAGGCTAGAATCTCACAGATACATTGGCAATCATGATAATCTGTTAGCTTGGGTTGTTCAAAGCATGGTTGTTTCCAACATGGGTGCTTTTTCCCCTTACGCAATAGGCACCATGAGAGGTTTAATGATGACCAGGGACAGAGTGCCACTATTGAATGGAATATATTATCCACCCTTCGAACTCAATAAGTCGCCGTCAATCTCTGCACCAAATAATCCCCACTATTCACACCCTGATACTTCTTCTGCTTCGCCTCATCGAACGTCCCCGGAATAGCATCAATAAATCTATCAAAGTTAGGGTTGCAGAAGTAAGCCATGGAGTATCTTGCAGGATGGAAGTCTGCATCTGCTTTAACTGGCGGCTCCACAACACGATGCTTTGTGCTTTTGATGGTGTCGTTGCTCCATCTGGCTAGCAAGTCTCCGGCGTTAACAACGATGGTGTCGGGGATGGGGGTCGCGTTTACGTAGGTTCCCTTTGGAGAGAGGACTTGGAGTCCGCCGCGGGAGTCTTGGAAGAGGAGGGTGATGGAGCCTGGTTCTATTAGTTAGTCCCGGATGGGTTGGGGAGATTACTGACCATAATCGGTGTGTGCTCCTGCTCTAACACTATTCTTGTTGTCCGCAAACACTTTGCTGCTTACTGCCGGGTAGTGCAACAGTCTCAAAGTGTTATCGCCCGCATTACAGAATTTGTCAAACCAGTGCTCGTCGATACCAAGACCAACAGCAATAGCTTGCATAACTTGCACGTGCAGATCCTTGCAGACTTCAAAGAAGCTCAGCATTTTCTCTCTGAACACTTTTCCATCGTCGTCGAAGCGATCGGGCCATTTGTTTTCCAAGCCTTCGACTCCCTCACGGCCGATTTCGAGGGATTCTTTCAGGTCTGCTCCTTCGAGAGCTCGTTGCTTTTCGATTTCGACAGGATCAACAAGGTCAGTTGTCTTTTCGCGTCCTTGACGGACATAACCGCGGTTTGCTTCTGGAGTCGTCCAGGCAAGCTGCTCCTTTTGGCTAACTGGTCTCTTGAAAAACTCTGCGCTGTATTTGAAAGCTTCTTCTACCGCAGCTTTATCAATTCCATGATTGCGGATGTAGATGAAGCCGGCGGTCTGGAAGCCTGACAAGATGGCTTTGGCAGTGGCTTCACGAATTGAGAGATCTGTAGTTTGGAAGGCTGAGAAGTCGATGAGCTGGTAACGTCAGCAAGAGCTCATCCGCAGTATGGTGGGCACGCATACGGGAATGGTAAGTTCATCGGCACCGACCGCTGTGGTAACTGTAGGAGTGCTCATGATTCGAGGTTGTATAAGATGTCTTTGGAGAATGACTAACGAAAACTCCAAAAGAAGCACATGCAGTATTTATGCTCTCCCTTCCCTCTAAAGATACTTTCTTATCATTATTCTATTCGGCCTCACCCGAGAGCTCTTATCTATCTCATGCATGATAGGCGAAGCTCAGCTCCGCCATGGTGGGGTTGGAAGTGCGGGGTGGGTTACACCTTCTTATCCTGTCTTTCTTATCGCAACCTTCCCCTATCGTTGTGTTTTGTTAAACTTGATCGAGGCACAAAGACCAGCTGTTCGTCTTAGCAATAATGGCGTGACATAGGTAGGTCTGGCGATCAGCCTGTTTCCTGCGACGTCTTTCCTTCAGGGCATTTCAGCACTTCGCACCTGACCTCCGATCAACTGCGTCAAAACCTCAACTAGCAACAAGCTGTCGCAAGAATGGCACCTGTTGTCGATGTCCATACACACATCTACCCTCCGGCATACGTATCGCTGCTTCGCTCACGCACCGCCGTACCATACATGCGCACCTTCTCCGACAACCCCTCAGCCGGAGAAAGACTCGTGATTCTACCCAGCGAAGATGCAGCAACAACTACCGCGCGCGGTCGCCCCATCGGCCCCGAATACTATGAAGAGGAAGAGAAGATCAAGTTCATGGACAAACACCACATCGACATTAGTGTCATTTCTCTTGCCAATCCATGGTTAGATTGGTGTGATGCTTCCGAGGCTGCCTCTGTTGCTGTGCAGATCAACGATGATGTCGAAGAAGTCTGTTCGCGCCATCCAGGTCGCTTGTATGCATTTGGTACTTTACCGCTAAGTGCAGGTGCCGATGCAGTAGTTGCAGAGATCAAGCGTTTGACCACACTCGATCACTTCCGCGGCGTCATTATTGGAACCTCCGGACTGGGAAATGGATTGGATGACCCAGCTCTTGAACCCATCTGGGCGGCTTTGCAAGAAACCAGACAACTTATTTTCTTGCATCCTCATTACGGACTTCCTGCCTCTGTGTATGGCGACAGAGCGGCAGAGTACGGACACGTCCTGCCTTTGGCCTTGGGCTTTCCTCTGGAAACCACAATCGCAATTACTCGAGCCATTCTTTCTGGCGTCTTTGATCGCTACCCTGGTTTGGAGATGTTGCTTGCACACTCTGGGGGCACTTTGCCCTTCCTCGCTGGCAGGATTGAGTCGTGTATTGCCCATGACGGCCATTTGAAGCAAGCAAACAAGATTAAAGGAAGGAGATCAATCTGGGATATCCTGAAGAAGAACATCTATCTCGATGCTGTGGTATACGGCGAGGCTGGACTCAAGGCTGCGATAGAAGCCAGTGGGAAAGACAGATTGATGTTTGGAACCGATCATCCATTTTTCCCTCCGCTTGAGGACGAGGAAAACGAGTGGCTTTCTGTCAAAACGAATTCGGCGGCTGTGAGTGGAGTGTTCGAATCTGACATCAAGAGTAGAGATGATGTGATGGGTGGAAACGCTGTCAGAGTGTTGAGACTAGAATGAGCCTCGATTGAAAGTGATCTTACATTGATCATCCGGTATCAAAGTGACCGCCAAGACAGAATTATCATGAAATACTTGACATTATCGTCGCCTTTGCTCATTGAAAGGTGCCAAGTGTATAGTCCGCTTGATGGCCACTGTGAACCAAAGTAAGGTGCAGTAAAGTGTACACTGCGTGACTGATGAAGTGTCCCTCATGAAGCCAGATTCATAGATAATTGGTTAAGTGGAAACTTCAGACGCGGAGGATGTTTCCCTCTTCATCTGGCTGTAAGGCGTTTTGGATATGTGACTCACACGGGACGACTCGAGGGAGTGAAGTTTGTTAGGTCTGGAGATTGCGCACATGCAGCATCTCAAAGGCCGTATCTTCGTTCGAGGAGTGTTTGTCCTTATCCATGTGTCCTGCTTGAGCGGAGCGAATCTCGCGTCTCATGATAGTGTCTTTGGCAGTTTCATGGTACACTAGGTGTGTCACATTTGTGATATGCTTAGGCTTGGTCGTGAGTCGAACGAGCGATGAGATGCAAACTCAAACAGGCTCCAGGCCGGACATGACAAGTGGCCATCGCATATGTCGTTGCCATTCCTGGGGCACAATCCTTCTCAATCCCTGGACTTCTCGCATGGGTGTTTGACCGACCCACCAATGAGCACTTCCCTTGGTAGCAATTGAGAAGAAATGTGCCAAGATGACCAAAGCCCTTGGGCGTAATTCTTCGACCATGTCCACAAACTTCTTGGGCACATACAGCGCAAAAGCGGCGATTCGGGTGCACATCTGGTGCAGCGATTCGCCATCCAAGACGGCTGTGTACATGGTGCCAATGTAACTCAGAGTACACTCGTAAGCTTCTCTGGCCTCTAAATTCCAGAGTTCGGAATCTTCGTAGACACCTTGTGCGTTTTTGGGGCCCAGAATACCTAGGAAAGGCCCTCGATGCTCCTCATCGAACATTCTGGGTATGCTGACGTAGAAGGGCTGATTCTCGACGAAAGTGACGATTTTGGATGAAGGAAACCTGCGAGCACCTTTCAGAGCTTCTTCGTAGACGGCACATGCGCCTATGCCTAAGCGCAACATATCTGTAGGTGGCTTGTAGGGGTTTCGATTACGCTCCTGCAGGGCACCGAAAGCATTCATGGTCATCATGATGGAGGTGAAGCAGAGAGAGTCGGCTTCCTCAGCTTGAGTGTAAAACTGAATGACAGCTTTGCGCTGCTCACGAAGAGCTAGACTGAGATAGACCCTTTGTGCAGTAAGCAGTTCCATGTCGTCGGGTGAGTCGCGCAATAGATTTGTGGCCGAGAAGGCGTAAATGGTGTAGAGCAAATTGTCATGACGCATAGCAATGTGAGGTAAGTGATTGTTCCAGATCTCAATCAGAACGGTTTTTGGAGCGGCGGCGTGGAATGGAGTGGCTAGAACAGTCACGTAGTTGTGCCATAGGCGCAACTCGAGCAAGCGTCGCTGACGTGACTCTGGTAGGTCCAGAATGTCATCAGCTGTGACAGGGTCGTTGTTGGTTGGCGGAGTTAGGACCTGGCTGATAGCGACTTTTGGCTGAGGCTGATCTGGAGATATGGTTGCGTGAGGTGACAGCGAATTCTCAGCACTCGCCGTCTTGGAGGCTTCAGTTTTGAGATAGACGCATGGCACATTATGACGATTACATCCTCCACAAGCAGGCTTCACCTCATCACACTGGGCAGCATGTCAGAAAGACTGGTCGTGGAATCAAGGGCTGGCAACAGGTACTGAGGCAAGGTTCGATGTTTTGCGAGAGAGAAAAAAAAGCAAGGGACGCGACTCACCTTGACTCGACGGGCCTTACATCGCTGACAACCAGCGCGGGACTTTTTGTGGTTGAGGCGTGGAGGCCGTCGATTTTGAGCCGCACCGGCACCAGTCATGATATATGTGGACAGTTATAGCACGAAGGTATGTAGCCGCATCAAGGAATGGCGATCAGAGATTCATCTTTGTTTGTTAGATGAAGGGTCATGATGCACGACGGATGAACTGCCGAATGGAAGGAGCGGCAACACGGAACAGGTCAATCCTACCAACTGAGACAGCACTTGTGGCTGGTGCACAATTGAACTTGTGGCTTGTAGAGCATCGTGGCTACTGACCTCGGCCGAACTTGGAAGGCGGTGAGCGAGTCTGAAACAACGTCACCGAGGCTGGAGGGCGACAAGCACCAACGCTGACCAAACTTGCTGCAGCCTTGCGAATCTTCTCGTGTCGAATTTCTCGAAGCTCTCCGATAGATGCAGTGACAATGAGCGGGAGGCTGCTGTCGTCGCGCTATGCGACGCTTGCTCGACATAGCTCCCCCCTTGGCCTGAGATCTCCCTATCACACCGCCCAACAGCGCGCAGGAGGTCTGATCACTCGAAACAGCATCCCGAGAAGTCGTCCTCTGTCCTCTGGACCCAACACGGCTGTCGTACGACATGCTTCATTCGCTCGCGCAATACCCAAGCTGGCCTTCAAGCTTATCCGCCTGCCCGCCATCCTCGGTGCAACTGCTGTCGGTAGTCTGGCATATATCCAATATCAAGCCACTCGTCAGTTGTTCTCGCTCTATTCTGCACACCAATGCTGACTCCAAAACAGAGGCTGGTAACTACGCAATCGACTTGTTCACCAAAGCATCAGACGCAACCACCACTGGAGCTCGTTCCATCTTCGAAGGTGCAGGCGGCATCTTCGCCCAAACAAAGGCTGGCTGGGAGAAGACCAAGAGAGACCTGCAAGAGCTATTCCCACAACAGGAGTCTTCTGGCCCTGGAGGCGATGGAGGTCCTGGAGGAAACGGTCCGGAGCCCAGGGAAGCTCGTGTGGGAGCAGGTGCTGCGGGCGCTGCCACGGCCGCTGCTTTCGCTCTGAACGACGAAGAGCAAGACGACAGATCTGATGAAGCTGCTGCTCGCGACGACCAGATGATGCTCCTCACACGCAAGATGATCGAGATCAGAAGTTTGCTTCAGACAGTCGGCCAGTCAGAGACTCTCACATTGCCATCGATCGTTGTCGTTGGCTCGCAGTCATCAGGGAAAAGTTCAGTCCTTGAAGCCATTGTTGGCCACGAATTCTTGCCTAAAGGCTCCAACATGGTCACTCGTCGCCCCATCGAGCTGACGCTGGTAAACACTCCTGGAGCTCACGCCGAGTACGGCGAGTTTCCAGCTCTGGGTCTGGGCAAGGTCACCGACTTTGCTCAGATCCAGCGCACTCTGACCGACCTCAACCTGGCCGTACCAGAGACCGAGTGCGTGTCCGACGATCCTATCCAGCTGCGCATCTACTCCCCCAATGTCCCTGACCTTTCTTTGATTGACTTGCCCGGCTACATTCAGGTGACTGGTTTCGACCAGCCCACTCAACTTAAGGAGAAGATTGCTGCCCTTTGCGACAAGTACATTCAGGCACCTAACGTCATTTTGGCTATCTCTGCTGCAGACGTCGATCTCGCCAACTCAACCGCTCTTCGCGCCAGTCGTCGTGTCGACCCTCGTGGTGAGCGCACCATCGGTGTCATCACCAAAATGGATCTGGTGGACCCACTGAGAGGCCATCAAATGCTAACTGATAAGAACTACCCTCTCAGACTTGGTTACGTTGGTGTTGTCTGTCGAGTACCTCAGCATTCAAGCTCTCTCTTCTCTCGTGGCAACGCCAACATAACATCTGCCATTACCCGCAATGAGAAGGCTTACTTCTCTTCCCACCCAGAGAGCTTTGGCCCTGCCAGTGAAGTGACTGTAGGTACCTCACATCTTCGCAAGAAGCTCATGCATGTCCTGGAATCCACCATGTCGGCATCACTTGCCACTACTGCCGAAGCCATCCATCATGAGCTCACCGAAGCCACTTACGAGTTCAAAGTACAATACAACGAGCGTCCTCTCTCAGCTGAGTCATATTTGGCTGAGAGTCTTGACGCCTTCAAACACTCTTTCAAGGGTTTCTCAGACTCTTTCGGTCGCCATCAATTGCGCGATATCTTGAAGCACGAACTCGATCAGCAAGTTCTCAATCTGCTCGCCTCGCGATACTGGAACAGACCTCTCGAAGACCTTTCGGCTCAAGAAGGCGAAGGCTTTGTCGAGAGCCTCTCTGCTCTACCAAAAGCGGATCCTAACGATCAGCTTTGGCGTCTCAAGCTTGATGCCAGCTCCGCTTCCCTTACCAAACTTGGTATTGGACGTCTTGCAACAACTGTCGCTGCTGAGTGCTTGCAAGCACATGTCGAACGTCTCATTTCGTCTTCGACCTTCAACGCTCATCCCTTCGCCCAAACAGCAATTACTCAAGCTGCGCAGGGAATCTTACACGATCTAGCTTACGATACCAGCGATGAGCTAGAAATTTGTGTCAAGCCCTACAAACATCGCATCGATCTTGAAGACTCGGAATGGATGCGTGGTCGCGAAAACGTACAAAAAGTCCTCAAGGCCGAACTCAGAGATTGTGAAGATGCCGTCAAGGCTGTTGAAGCTGAGATGGGAGGCAAAAAGCGTTTCAAAGATGTCGTAACCTTCATTGACAAGGTCAGAAAGGGAGACATAAACCTTGAAGGCAATAGCAGTGGAGGCGCTGGCGGCTTCTCTGCAGCTCTTCTCGCAAAGGGCAGAGAGGCAGTCTTCCTTCGTGATCGTGCCGACATCTTGCGCATGCGTCTGCTCGCAGTCAAGAGCAAGGCTTGCGCCAACAAGAACAACAAATACATTTGTCCGGAAATTTTCCTCGACGCAGTGGCCGATAAGCTTACCACTACCGCCGATCTCTTTATTGATGCTGAATTGCTCAGCAAATTTTATTATCAAGTAAGAATATCCCAACCATGCTTCGTGAGATACGAACCATGCTGACTCAAACAGTTCCCTCGCGCCCTTGACTCAAAATTCCGCTCCCTTACACCTCAACAACTCGATCAATTCGCACGCGAAGATCCTAAGATCCGCCGCCATCTGGACGTGGTTCACAGAAAAGAACTTCTGGAGCATGTACTCAAGGAAATGGAGGCACTCAAGGCTCTGGAAGCCAGAGAAAAGAGAGCGGGCAGAGGAGGCAGAGAACCCGTTTCTCGGCTCAGTGAGCGTGATCGTCTTGGAGATGACACGAGCGATAGAAGAAAGAAGGGTTGGGGCTTGTTCTAGGAATACGACCCCGAGTAAATTCTTTCATGTTATAGCACAGGGTTGGTCTTGTTGGTGTGCTGTCTGGGCTGGATTACTTTTCTTTGTACCATTATTTATAGATACCACTATGAGCACACACGCATCTCATCACATCAGACAAGTGAGACGCGACCTGGGTGAGGCCTTGGTCCGATTCGAATTGCTAAAGGCGTCGTCAGGTCATATCACCACACCAATGCGTCTTGCCATGTTCAAGAACTTCAAAAACCTCTCTTATTACGGTATTCATGTCTGTTCGATGCTTGCTGTCTCCACGAGAAGTGCTTGCCGTGACGGAAGGTAGAACAAAAAAGAAGAACAGGGTCAGGGATATAGTCACTTTTTCGTTCGGCAAGTGCAGCCGAGACAATTGTTGTCTCCGCTTCCACCTGCACAACAAACACATTCACCTTTACTCACCATCCTCCATCCCACTTTCCAGCGACAATTATCATCAGATTGAATGCGACCGGAGCTAATGTGTCTATGCTCACGTTGAACAACAAATATATCAAACTGCATCACATCAAGACTGCCCATTCACTCATACGCATCAACGTCACTTGGCGGCCTCACTCTGCCATGGCAGGCATCCCAGGTCTTGATCGCAAGGCTATGGAAGCCGAGCGTCTAGCAAGACTGGCAGCAAAAGGTATATCAAATACCGAGTCGCAAGCTACACCGGTGCCAGCGACCACTGCCAAAAGACAAAGATCCATTTCTCCACCCCCCACATCACGACCAGCCAAGAAAATCAAAGAACAATCAGATGCACCATCATCACTTCAGTATCCTCATGGCACTGTCAAAAAGACATGGGCTTTTGGTCACGCTCGTGACAATGATATCAAGATTGAGGAAGTGCTCGAAAAGTCTACACTGCGCACAGCCTTGCTCTCGGCATTCCAATGGGAGACGAACTGGATCATGGGAAAGCTCAACCTGCAACAGACCAAAGTTATCATGGTCATGCAAGCAGATAATGAGGATGTCAAACAACAATATCGCCAAGAGACTGCATATATGGGTACGATCCTACGACTCGTCTTTCCCTCCATGGAAGGTAATATCAACTGCATGCACTCCAAGCTCATGTTGTTGTTCCATCCTCACAAGCTGAGGGTAGTGGTCCCTTCGGCTAATCTGACTAGCTATGATTGGGGCGAACAAGGTATCATGGAGAACTCTGTCTTTCTCATTGACTTGCCTCGGCTTGAAGATACTGCCACCAACGATGCAAGCTCATTGCCTCAGTTTGGTCGTGAACTACTGTTCTTTCTGTGCAAGAAAGGTTGTGAAGAAGACATCTTGAAAGGTGTCTTGAACTTCGACTTTAGCAACACCAAAGACCTTGCCTTTATCCACTCAGTTGGTGGCACTCACTACGGTGATGACATGGAAAGAACTGGTTATGTTGGTCTAAGTACAGCAATCCGCGAGTTGCACCCTTCGTCTCAATTCTCCATTTGTTCTCAGTCCAACCTTCAGATCGACTATCCAGCATCCTCCATGGGTTCCTTGAACGACGACTTCCTCACGATCATGCACAATGCCGCTCGAGGCGAAGATGCGACAGCCATTCCCGCAGCTATCTCCCGGACTGCACCCAAACCTTTTCAGGATACCATTCCGACGACCAACATCCGAGAGAGCTTTCGCATCTATTTCCCGACACACTCGACTGTCGCAGCCAGCAAAGGTGGTGTAATGTGCGGTGGAACGATTTGCCACAGATCCGAATGGTGGAACCGTTCTGGTTTCCCGCGTGAATGCTTCCGAGACTACCGCTCGAAGCGTCCTGGTATGCTTTCGCACAACAAGATTCTGTATGCCCGAGGCATCAATGAGAGAGGAGAGCAAGTCGCGTGGAAGTACGTTGGAAGTGCAAACTTGAGCGAGTCCGCTTGGGGCAAGTTGAGTTGGGACCGCAAGAACAAGGAATGGAAGATCGGATGCAGGAACTGGGAATGTGGTGTCATCGTGGCTGTGCTAAAAGAGGAGCTTACAAAAGAGGAACAACAGACGAGCGCCAAAACGCCAGAAGTCGTGGTCTTGAGCGATGATGACGCAGAGACTGAGAGTGAGGTCGAGGACGCTTCGACTGATAGCGACGGCGAAGCACCACTCAAGAACAGCAAGAACCAGAAAGGACCCAAAGCTCCAAAGAAGAAAGCCGCAGAAATTGAGTCGAAGCCAATGGCAGCTCAAACCGAGGTTCCTAGCATGGATGTCTTTGGATCTGAGAACATCCCATTTGAGTACCCAGGCGCCACGTACGATGGCAAAGATCCATGGTTCTTCATGGGTTGATTGTGAGCTTTGATGGAAGCGAGATAATGATGCGTCAATAAGCCAGTCTTACCAAGAGCAGTCTTTGGAGCATTAGCAGCAAATAGCATCAACATAAATTAACACAGTATCTGCAAAACCAGAACCTTCAGACTTTTTGTATCTAGATGGATGTACTTAAAAACATTACGGTACCGACAGCTACCCTCGATGACAATTTTCCAACCAGGACATCGGGGTTTGTAGAAAAAAGATTGCGGGCGTGAGGTGCGAAAGTGAAAGAAGGCACAACTTGTGAGAGGCAAGGTATGTGATGTGACGCGCTTGCACTGGCGCTTGCTAAGCCAGGCAGCTGAGGAAAAAGCATCTATGCTTTCTGAGCTCGAAGGATGTATGCAGAAGGCGTAATGGCAAAACAAACAGCTTTGGATATCAGATCCTCTCAGGGCGAGAGTGGCATTCTATGAAGCATTGATTGCAAGTACTTCAAAGTAGCGAATAGCAGGGTCCTCTGCTCGTCACATAGTGAATCATTCTGTTTATCCATTTCTACACTCTCCTAAATATAGCACCCTGTTTCGTGTATCTATGGACATGCACGATGGTTTCCAAGATAGAGATGTGTCCATAGAGAGCCCAAGAACGGGTGTCAATTATCACAACGATCCTGTAATGGAAAGGGAACGAGAACCAGCAACGGAATGGCTCGGCCCAAGATAAAGTGACAGACTGTTGTGTGTAGGCGAGCAGTCAAAATTGACTTGAGATCGTGAAGCCACAATTCGACCAGCCTCATGACAGACAATGCCTGAAAACCAGGTAAAATCCTGAGGGAGGCTCTGCCGTACGTAATCTTATCCCAACAGTCACAACCACCTCCTGCTCGAATGTTTCGATCATCCCGAAGTACCAGGGTTGACCATGCAGTAATCGAGGTTGTGCAGGGTAGTATCCGGGTTACCAGCCCAAGTGGGGAAAGGTCTAGCCTTACCACTTCCACCAAAGACCGCAAAGGTCAAGATGAAGACAAGAACCTGAGTGCCACCATCAAGTGCGGCACTGACAATGTAGTTGTACTTGACGAACAGCTCAGGGTAGCGGCGACGAACGAACCACTGCGAGATGAAACCGACGACGAAGAACATGGGAATACTGGCGTTGATGCCGACAAACAGCCAACCCATGTACCACAGGATGATCGACATGTTCAGGTACCTGAACACGGGATGTTTGGTGTAGCGGTAAGCCAGCCAGAAGGGGACAGGAACGATGAACCCGATGAGGTAAGATAGCGTAACCCACTCGTACCTGCCGCCAACGGAGAAGAGCTCAGCGGGCATGGACCAGGCTATAGCAAGAGTATTGAATCTGAGTGAAGCTGTCAGCAAACTTGACTTGTCTCACCAGGGCAGAATATCAGCATACTGTTGAACATTTTGGCCACTCCAAATATTACTGCCCGCGATGGATCTGAGGATTGTGGCTTGGTTTTGGACAATGGAGATCATCCTACGACAAATTAGTGTCTGCCCTTCCTCCAAGATTGTAGTGCACAGTACATGATGTAGTTGAACAGCGCACCAACGATGCAGCCACAAATTTGAACAAAGAATGTAGTTCCTGCACTTAGTCAGTACATGAATTTGATGATAATCGGCCAAGCTAGTTTTTTTCTTTTCCTTTTTTCTCCTTTTTTCCTCCTATGGCCACCAGCTTTAGACTTACTTGGTGCTAGATGCATATACTGTCCTGTCTTCAAATCTTTGGCTAATACTTCCGCCATTTGCAATGCGTTGTAGGTATAACACTAGGCGAACAGTCAATTATTTAATGACGTAAGGTGATAGCAGCTTAGATGCTTGACATACGGTGAAATACTAAAGTACCAAAAAAGTCAGCAAACTTGCACGTAGAGATTTTTGAACCCTCTCCCACTGTCAAAGACTGTCACAGTGTAGCTGCTGAAATGCACGATTTTTTCATGGAAGATACGGTTTCCGCAGAGAGGACCTCATCAAAGGCTATCTCCATGGCAAGCCTTTTCTTCAGAACGCGATCGTGCATTTCCATAGCTTATCGAATAGCATCAAGACAGTGTGGAGAAGACGTATTTCGGGGTCGGAGTCGGAATTCTTACCATGTTGGCGAGAGGACGGCCCTTGAACATATAGCCAGCAAGCATCTGGCAAATCGGCTGAATGTTGAATTGGAAACCAGTTATGCCCATCTGGGCTCCAAAGAACAAGACGCACAAAAATGTTAATGCGGTTGACAGCAAGAATCCCCACCCTGACAGTGATAAGCATCAGTCGGTCCAACATCCGAATATTGGTATCAACTTACATGGAAGTGTCGATTTCATGCCATAAAGACATGCTAGACCGACAGCCCACGAGATAACTACGACAGCGCCCCACCACCACTGTAGAGAAGGTATTAGTCAAAAGACTCCTGCAAAGAATACTGAAGACGTACCAATGGCGTTTCTGGGTACAGGTTGCGGAGCATGAGCTTATAGTGAGGATCGAGATCCGGATCGGCTTCTTTTCTGGCCAGCCGCTCCTGAGGCGACTCTTGGTTCTGCCAGAATTTGTAGGTCTGAGGCTTGAACAACTTTCGAAGGTTGCTCGGCTTCGCCCAAGCCCAACCAGCCTTGATGTCCTCGTAGTTCCAGAGAAACATGTGAATGAAGGTAGCGGTGAACCCGGCGTTCGAAGTTATAAGATACGCGATATATGTCGCCGTCAAATATGGCGGTCCAACATTGTCCAGTAGGGCTTGGTCGATTTCCATCTTCGAATTCAATATAAGGGTCTGATTGTACTGAGCGTAATAAGTGCCGTTACTCTCCCCAGTAAATAGTACTTGAGCCAGGAAAGGGAAACTGTTGTTGAATTAGCAACTTGAACGCGAATCATGAACATGGCACTTACTCCTGAGCACGCCACATATTGGCATAGTAAAGACCCATGAACAGGACAATGCAGCCGATATAGCCAATGAAGTTGTTCGTCATAGTCTCGAGTGGTAGCCAGAGAGGACTGCCCAGAGAAGCAATGTACTGCCAATCGAAGCAGAAACTGAGAAACCCGAGACCCTCGTTACCACTGGCTCCACCAAAGAGGTTAGTAAAGACCAAATTGTTTTGATCAGCCAAGCAGAAGATAGAGACTCCCTCGAGGACCGGAAAGAGATACTCGGGAAAGACTTCCCATACAAAGATGACTGCGAAGATGATGTAGAAGATTCTGATCTTTTGCTTTGCAACCACCTTATCTTTGTGAAGACTCTCCAACAAGGTGGTTACAGGCAAATTGATGGGCCATAACATCTTAGTGGGGTGAACGAGCACCTCTCTAAGAAGTCCAGCAATGCCGTATCCGATCAATTGGCTTGATAACGTGACAAAAACTCCGCCAGCTTTGCTAGGATAGCCTCCATACCAGAGCTCTTGTGCGGCAAGTACTTCTGTCGACAAGGCAGATTGACCGGCGGCGGAAGCCATGAGGGTGATAGCACTGCAGCCAGTTAGCTAGTTATGATGGATACTAGGCTTTATCGCAGACGTACGCGTGCTCTTTCATGTTGAAAGGGTGTGGATTTAAGTAACCTCCGATCACACCCTTACTAGGAAGGACCTTTGACATGGCTTCACCAAGTACATATGCGATAACGCACAGGAAGACGTTGGAGACATAGATCGTTTGCGGCTTGAAGTAGAAAATTTCCTGAAGAACAGATGCGAAGATGGACAGCCCGAGTCCCCTTGTATCCTCGTCAGTTTGATCAGGAAATCAAGAATCATGTAAGCCTACAAGAAGAACATTCGGAAGGTCCATGGATTGAGAGTGGGATCATCTTCCACGCTCAGTACTTGATTTACCAAGTCTTCGGCGGTCTCGACAACCTTGTGCTCTTCAGCGACATAGCCGTTGGTGCCTTCATGAATGCTGTAGTCATCGGTGTCCTGATACGGATGAACTTCCTTGACGCTTCCGGCAACAACACCGGTCTTGGTATTTGGGGTTTCGATCTCTAAGCCAGAAGATTGAGGGACCTTTCTCTTGCTGGAGCTAGGCTCGAGTTCGATACCAGATGCCGCCATGTCGGTGTCGGCTCTCGCGAAGCCAGGGCGCTGCTGAGGGGCTGCCATCACGATGGTATGGGAGTTACATCATGGAGCAAGGTGGGCAGTACTGCACTACATATAGCTCTTGCATGAGCTATTTCTTTTTGTCCAGCCGTGTCAGGCAAGCCACATGAAGATATGGGGGTGCAACATGCTGATATGCTCATATGCCGAAGCGCCGGAAATGAACAGCCAGGAGCTACAAGCAGCCCAGGGTTACATTTGTCGACGAATTAATGTTACGAAAGTCAATTCATCAAGACGCGCGTAGTCTCCAGGACGTTGCGATAAGGGTTGTGGGGTGTGGAAGCTTGTATAGCTTGATGATGCTTGGTTGACAGATACGCTTTGTGGCCCTGAAACGATGCCAGGATAGGCAGGTGGTGTTCGGCAACAATTTGGGGCAAGACGACCAGGTTCCCGATGATGCTGCTGCAGTATTTGCGTGCAACTATAAAAATGCACAATAGTATATGAAATAGGAGGGGGTCCATTGAGAGGCGACAGCCAATCGATTCTCTGTGGACCTGCCTACATTTTCGAATACATTCGTGCCGTTCTGTAGTGTGCATCTCGCTCTTTGCTGGAGAAGGGTACGAAGCAAGTTACAAGCTCTAGCACACGAGAGGCGCGATACACAACCCCAAACTTCCGCGAAGCTCGAGGCGCAACACAGCGCCCTTATTCCATCTTGATGCACACCAGAATGATGTTGGCTGCAGCGAGAATTGGCAGGTTCGCGTCAGACGACATGCTCAGGTAGAGATGGGGGTGGCTGTGTAGACTGAATCTGCGCGCACGGACATTCTGGTACAGGTACATAAGCATGCGACTGCCCATGTTGGAAACCTGGTTCTCGCGGCGCGACATGGCTGTCGAAGGGATGCAGGTAGGCGGGAGCAATCATGCACTATCGAGATTGCCTGCATAGGAAGTCATCTGAAGCAAAGGTGATGCATAATCACCTTCTCGAAGCATTTGTCAACCAACCACGAAGTCGCAAATCATGTCTGTTCAGGCTTCACCTAATGTTCGCTGGCTTTTGCAAGCTTGAAGCAATCCCTTCATCAACTCGATAGGATGCTGAACGTGCTCATGAAGCAAGTAGGTCATGAGTTGTAAACGTGCTGCAGAAGCACGTTGAGTCCTCATCTCGAATCAGTAGGTCATGCTTCTGTCTTCTCGAATCTCTCATCACTTCACAATCATCAAACGTCCAAAAGAGCAAAGACGCACCTGCATTCTCGTTCGGTCTATTGCAAACATTTTCACACATCCTCGGTCGAAGAAGGATGTCGGCATCGATGACGCCAAGCTATGCCAAGGCCGACACATCATATCCGGATCTTCGCTGGTGGAAAAGAGTCAGTTGAGGGCTATTTTCGGAGCCTTCTCTTATGCTGAAGAGAAGCTATCGAAACGCACAATTGTAACCCGAATCCAGGGTTATCCATTGAGATAGCCTCAAATTGGGTCTTCTCGAAGGATACCACGTTCTCGACGAAAATGGCCAATTGTAATTGTCTTGAGCACGTTGGCAGGGTTGACTGTCTCCACAGAGCTTCTAAGATAGACGCTCGCGGAAACACCGGACACCTTACTTGGCAGCATGGAGGGTTACGTGGACACCGAGCACGGGCAAATTGGAGAACAACAATGTCTTTTATTTTGTTTCGACGGCCTGTTTTTCTTTGAATATCGACTCTGCTTTGCGAGAATGCAATTGCTCACGAGACGACCAACCAGCAACCTCGCGGAAAAGGAGAAAGATGAAGATTTTGAAGTAGATTGGGTGCTTCTCTACGATTTTCAAGATATCGGTAGGTTTCCAAAGGCTGATAATTTCTGATTGATACTGTGCTGAGCTGAGTGGTCACCCAGAGGTTCATCATGCGACTGATGAATATCACACTTTGATCCGTGACATTGAGGCTTTTGGTCTGGAAGCAGAAGTTCGACATGGCTATGGTACAACTCTGCTTATACTCATTCGCATTCCTCGCAACAAGTTGGGTAATGAGGTTTATCGCTCACGGGTCAAAGACTGGCTATTCGGGATCGTCCAAGTTCGTCCTCTAGGTGACAGCTCTACGGTCATCGATGCTGCGACGCCTTCTGAAGAAATACGTTCTGTCTTCCATCTGGTCACCTGGACAAAAGAGCAAGGCGGTGTGGGAATCACTGCGAACTTTGGACAATGGAACCGTATAACAGCGTCATTTGCCCCGCATGCCTGGACAGCGAACAAGAAGCTGTTGAAGACACTGTCTGCAAAAATAATCCTCGAGACAGACGACTTGGATCAGATCAAAGCACTCTTTGGAGAGAAGGTTGCATTCTACTATGCCTTCATACAAGCTTACTCCCTGTTTCTTATCGCGCCTGCCTCATGCGGGACTTTATTCTGGCTTTTCTCAAAACCATATTCGATGGCATTTGGAGTGGTCATATGTGTCTGGAGCATCACGTTTGTCGAATGGTGGAAGAGACAAGAGCTCGAGCTGAGCATTAGATGGAACGTCAAAGGTGTTGACGCGCTCAAAGTCAACCGCGTTCAATATACTTGGGAAAAGGAAGAGATGGATCCCATCACTGGTGAGGTGAAGAAGATATTCTCCACCCGTAAGAGGCTGGCAAGGCAGCTTTTGTTCTTACCATTTGCTGCGTTTGCGGGACTGGCACTAAGCAGTGTTCTGGTTGTTACATTCCTCATCGAAGCTATGGTCTCTGATGTATATGGCGATGCGCTGGCAAGCTACTGGGTATGACATACATCATGATCGGAAATCAAACGTACTAATTATATATCAGGCTGTAAAATATCTTCCGACTATCCTTCTCGCAGTCTCTCTGCCTTATGTCACCGACTTCTTGACAGACCTTGCATCGAAGCTGTCTGAGCACGAGAACCATCGCACGAATGACGAGTTTGAACTAGCCCAAGTTCAAAAATCCTTCGTTCTCAACTTTGTCACCTCTTTCTTACCACTAATCTTGACGGCATATATCTATGTTCCCTGGGGATCACGACTTGTGCCATATCTCATGCCAGACTCCTGGAAGTTGGTTGCTGCCAAAGACTTTCGCGTCGACGCTCATCGTTTACAAGAGGAGGTCATATCACTGTCCATGGCCGGACAAGTAATGAATTGTGTCGAAGAGTTTGTGGTTCCATGGGTCAAGCGACACCTAAAGGAAGCATATCGTCGATATAAAGACACACGGCAAGGATCCTCTTTACACCAACGCATGACGTCCGAATTCACAAAAACTCTGCTTGTCGATGCACCACAAGAAGCAAGGCTCTTATCCCGACTGCGCACAGAAGCAATTGCTTCTGTGTATGATGTTAATGAAGACATAATGCAGATGACGGTTCAATTTGGCTACCTCGCCATGTTCGGGGTCGTCTACCCACTCATGCCTCTAGGCTTTCTACTCAACAATTGGGTAGAACTCCGCGGCGACTTCTTCAAACTTATCTCTGAATCACAACGACCACCACCTATTCGCTGCGACTCAATCGGTCCCTGCATCTCCGCTCTCGAGTTCTTGACTTGGCTAGGAAGTCTGTCTACCGCTGCCTTACTCTACCTATACCGAAACGGGGAAATCACCAATATTCGTCTGTCACGCTTGTTACTCACAGTCTTCATTGCCGAACAAGTCTACCTAGCAACAAAACTGTCCATCCGTTTTGTATTCGACAAAATCGGGTCAGAGGCTGTAAGGAGAGAAGAAGCAACCCGTCGTTTAATCCGTAAACGCTACCTCGAGACCTTTTCTGAGGAAGCTGCTGGAACCTCTGTTCGTCAGAATGCGTTCACGTACACGAATCCAAGACGAAGTGCGCCTGGTACACCCACAGAGGCTGAGAAGAAAGGCTATATGCCCGTCATAGCCGAAGTGGAGGAGACAGTGGATGTGAGAAGCGAGTACAAGACTGAAAAAGCAGAGAGGTTCTGGAATGCGAGGAAAGAGATTATGGGTACGGCGGAGGCGGGAGTGAGGCTAATTGTAGCACTTAAAGGGATGCAAAAGTCGAGGATTGGGGATGGTGGTGATAAGTCAAAGTGGATTTGACAATGTAACTTGTGAATGTCTAGACAGAAACGAGATTCGAGGCAACCCTGGAGGCTTGCCTTGTACTCCCAGTGTTCGTCCAATTGCGGATGTTTTGTTTCGCCATCAGAATCTAGATCGATCATATAAGAGTCAAAGCATTTGCCATACAAACAATTGATTCGCAGAGTCCAATTGGCTGATGATCGAGATCAGGGGTAGCATGTCAACTGAAAGGCGTGGATAGATGTTGGTGCGGAAGGTGTTCCGCGTGCACCTCGATAAATTGTGGGTTGTGTGGGGCTCTTCGCTGCCGCATCGACGACACTCTGGCTTGATGCTTCTCGCACGTCGCCGTACCCTTTCTCAAGCACTGAGGTATACGAGGACATCCAAGATGAGCAGCCAATTCCTCCCTGTTCGTAGCGCCAATGGCAATGGCCACAGCGACACCCACACAGTCCGTGACGAACGCACCGTTCCTCCCATGGGTATGACGTCGGACCAGTTCAACAACGCAGCAACAGAGGCCATTCAAGACATCACAAACTACTACGACAACATAGCCGACCGTCCTGTCCTGCCTTCAGTCGAGCCTGGTTATCTTGCAAAGCTACTGCCCCCATCGCCACCAACCCAAGCCGAGACCTGGGACAAGATCCGCGCAGACATGGAATCCAAGATCATGCCCGGCATGACACACTGGCAGAGCCCTGACTTTATGGCTTTCTTCCCCGCCAGCAGTTCATACCCAGGCATGATGGGAGAGTTATGGTCTGCTGCATTGACTGTGCCTGCCTTCAATTGGCTCTGCTCGCCTGCTGTCACCGAACTCGAGACGATTGTTATGGATTGGGTTGCTCAGATGCTCGCTCTGCCTGACTGCTTCCTCTCAAAAGGCAAGGGAGGCGGTGTCATCCAGGGTTCTGCCTCTGAAGCCATCGTTACCTGCATGGTTGCAGCACGCGAACGCTATGTCACAAGGACACTAGAAAAAGAGGGCGTTGTCCTCACTGAAGAACAAAAGGAGGACCGCTCGGCAGAGATTAGGAGTAAACTTGTTGCCTTGGCTACAAAACACACTCACAGTTCTACCCATAAGGGTGCGAATATTGCAGGCACGAGATTCCGAAGCATCGACACTTCATTGTCCAACGCCTTTGCCCTCCAAGGCCATGAACTCCGCTCGACTATTGAAAAACTCAAGTCACAAGGTCTAGAGCCATACTTCTTGACTGTGTCACTGGGAACCACAAACACCTGCGCAGTTGACGACTTTGCTTCTATTGCAGAAGTCAAGAAAGATTACCCGGACATCTGGATCCACGTTGATGCCGCCTACGCCGGAGTCGCTTTGGTATTGCCCGAATATCAACACTACTGCAAGCACTTTTCCACCTTTGATTCCTTCGATACAAACATGCACAAATGGCTCCTCACAAACTTCGACGCCTCTTGTTTATTCGTCCAAAACCGTCGCGACTTGACTGATGCACTCTCGATTACCCCCGCCTATCTACGCAACAACTTCTCAGACCAAGGTTTGGTCACCGACTACCGCGACTGGCAAATCCCTCTAGGACGCCGTTTCCGCGCTTTGAAAGTGTGGTTTGTAATCAGAACCTGGGGAGTTGAGGGCTTGCAAGCACACATCAAACACCATCTCAAATTATCAGATCTCTTCGTCTCTTTGATCAAGAGCAGAAAAGATCTCTTCAGCATCATCACACCACCATCCTTTGCTCTGGCTGTAATCACCGTAAACCCTACCCTCCAAAAACAAGCACCAAAGCCGGCAACCACAGAACCGCAACCAGATGCTGAGCACACTGTTCCCTACCAAGACTCTCACGTTGCGGTGATACCCCAACAACCCAATTCCTCAGATTTGGAACTGGCAAATGCAAATACCAAAAAAGTATATGAGAAGGTGGATGCAAGCAAAAAAGTGTTTTTGACGAGTTCGTTGGTCGGGGATGCGTATGCTATTCGTGTGGTTAGTGCAAATCCATTGGCAAGCGAAGAAGGTATTAGAAAGGTGTTTGGGCTTTTGGTAGAGGCTGCTGAGGAAGTGCTTGAGGTTGGGAAGTAGATGTGCATTCTTGTTGTTTCCAAGAGATTGGCAGATAGAGTGTACTTGCGTGTATTTGCCAGCGAGTTCTCTTCGATAGACCGTGGAAGACCATGACCTCCTCTTTGGGATCCTGACTTGTCGAGTTCTTCTGCGCAGTTTGCATACTTTATATCCTGCTATACGATACCACAAAAGATAGGAACACAAAGGCCAGATGTTACGCGTACATTTCGTACACTCACTTGAGTACAGACGATTGAAGAAGTAGCGAGTCATGGAGGTCACTTGGCGCTCTAATAGCATTCTGCTCTCGCAGTCAACACGATTCCACTATTCAAACAATACTTTTTTCTTCCGGAGTCCAAAGGATTAGCAGTACACAAAATGCACAAGTCGAACTCAAGGAATTCTAGCAGGAGACGTTGAGGCGCAATGAGCAGAGTGAGAAGATCAAGGATAAAAAGGATATCATTTGTTTTCGTAATTCGTGAAACAGTCAAGAGGGGTATTGTCATCTATCATCGCCATCAAGCAGCACGTACGTCTAAGCATACCACTCACGCTTCCACCGTCTCCAATCTTCAATCGCCGCACCCTCCAGATCATCAGCGTTAAGCATACCCACTCCCTCCTGTGCCAAAACATGCCAGATGTGGTTACGCAGACTAACCGGCCAAGAAGGAGTATTCCAATATCTCGCCTTGAGACCTGCTTTCTTGGCACCTCTGATCTGACCACGGATGATCTTGAGTTGCTTTTGCGAGAGTCGTCCGCGCCAGACGTGGCCAACGGCTTTTTTGAAGTTCAAGCTGGCGTAGTAGGATGTGCCGTTGTTGAAGGCCGAGGCAGGGGTGTTTGCGGGTAGACCGGTTTTGCCTTGTCCTCCTGAGGAAGGATGGTAGTCGTCGACTTCGGTCGAGCTGCGGAGTTCGGGGTCGATGTTGGTGTCGGAGAGTGAGATTGGTGATGGCTCGTATAGCATGTCTAGGGGAGCGTCAAAGAAGATGTCGCGGTATGTTGTGTTGGCAGTCAAGAGATCGAACGGCGTGTTTCCTGTTCCGACTACTGTGATGGCTCCGGGGATGGTGTGTGTGCCGTTGAAGTAAGTGAGATAGCCCTTTGAGCGGAGACCTTCGAGTTGCTCCTGTACTTTGACGAATGTGTCAGGACCATCTGTCTTCATGTCGACAAGCAGGACCAATGTCTGATCTGGATCTTCGTCAAAGACTCCGTGGTTCTTAGTGTTGGCGAACGAGGTCTGAGGATTCTGCTTGTCCAAGAGTGCGATGAGAGGGTTGACGTAGAGGTTTCTGAAGGTGCGATTTGGTGTCAGGGATGATGTGCTGTGGCCCACAAACAGCTCATCTCCAATATGCCAAACATCTGCCTCAACTCCGGTGCATCCGTAGTGTAAAGCCTCATACAGCGGTACCCTTCTCCAGTAATCGTTGTGTGAGTGAACAGCTGCAATAATTCGGTCAGTCAAACTCTTAAAAGAAGCATCTACACTTGTTAGGTACTTACGGATTGGCAGAACATCTCTAGTAAAATCAGTAGGATAATGTCCTAGACCATCTCCAATCTTTCCTGCATGCCCCCAATCTGGCAGGAAGTTCAGATCGGTTTCCACAAGCAGAGGATTGCCATAGAAGATATATGACACGAGGTGTAAAAGACCACTGAAGATCTCGGTCAGTATTGATGAGGGTCTGGCAAGATCAATCAACTCACAATAGACATAGAATGGTCACAGGGATGATGATGCATGCCAATTTGATGACGGCGATAATTCGGAGTCTCTTGTCAGTCTCAGACTCCGCTCCCAGTTCCGAGATGGCGACTTCTGTAACGATATAGTCTTCCTTTTGCTTTGTACTTGATGAGGCGCGAGGTCTTTGTGAGATAAAGGGATGGTGAGGATGAGCCTGCTGATTGCGAATCCTCAAGGCCATAGGAGTGAGATAGTCGAAAACATGATTATACCAGCGTCGCGAAGGGATGGGTTGATAATATCCATCTTCAATATCGGCAGGAGATGGTTCTCTTGGTAGAGGCTTTTCCGACAAGGGAGTAATGTCGAAATTAGAAGTTGCCATGGGTCAAACAAGCCTGCAATCTGGCACTGGCGTGATAACAATCAGAACTGGTAGTTGTTCTCTATGCCTGGGTATCTTGTATAAGGTGGATCGATGACGGAGCAAAGTGCGGCAGGGCTCTTATAGATTTGCTGTTCTTAGTACAGGATATGACGCCGACAAGGAAACAGAAAGATCAGCAACGAGGGTGGTTGAGAGTAGATAAAGCCAATAGCGAATGACTGCAGCGGATGAGTATCACATATGAAATACTAAGGTTGACACGGTGAGGGCGGATGCCAGAGTTCAAGCCAACAAGCAACACGGGTTCAGTGCTTGTCGATGGTTCGCTCAAGTCGGGCTAGACCGCTGCGAGGCTTGTCTCTGCGCACCATGGGAATGTCAATCTCCTCCGGCAGTAAAGTTACCCCTCTGGAGGCGTCGTCAGCCCGGCCAATCACATGGGCACAGGGACAGTTATGCCCGTTACGCAACACGAGTCGACAAGAAACACAGTCAAAGACTCCGAGCGACGATGTCGGCTGTGGCTTTCACGATAGATCCCAAAAGAGCGAATGTCCGAAGCGCACAAGCTGATTGGTGCGCGGGGTACCCCAGATCTAGAGTTTGCTTGATAGACAAACGCTGCAGATCACGCAGTACAACGCCAGAAGTCGAGACTTTTTTGGGCGCAAATTCGCAATCCTGCGCGCTGAAGACCTAACCACCCAAAATGCCTCACAAACACAGAAGAAAGGATACCAATGCCGACGAGTAATTTCATCCCCGCTGCCACCCCGTTCTGGTCCGGAAGCTGACATTTGTTCCTCACAGCTTCAATCTGCCTCCCACGGCCGTCGCAAAGGCTCTGCCTGTAGGAAAGAATGCGCAGACCGTCTTCACAAACGACGGCAAAAAGAAAAGAAAGACCGAGAAGAATGTATACAAGTTCGACGACACACCGAAAGCCTTCGCGCGCTTGATGCAGCGCCAGCAACCAAAATCTACACCCGACGACGGCGAATCAAAGACTGCCTCCAAGAAGCGCAAGCGCCAGGAAGATATCAAGGAAAAGGCCAAAGCAGCAAAAATGGAAATGCCCAAGATTCAACCTGGCGAAAAGATACGGGACTTCAATGCTCGTGTGGATCAAATGTTGCCAGTGACTGGCCTAGCACGGAAAGGCAACCAAGGATTAGCACCTGGCGAGAAGGTCACGCGGACAAAAACCGAGAAGAGAATGCACAAGATGTATGACGAATGGAGGAAAGAGGATCAACGCATCAAGGAAAAGGCCGAAGAAGAACGAGAGAAGCGCGAGGAAGAGGAGGAAGAACGTAATGCGTTATACGGAGAGGACTCCGGTGTGCCTACACTGTATGGAAAGAAGCGTCAAAGGATGATTGGCGAGTCAAAAGACGACGACGACATTTGGGCAGTTCTCAAGACGAAACGAGAGAAACCCAAAGGCTTGCATGATGTGGCACAGGCTCCTCCCGAGTTCACCGTCATACCCAGAGAGAAGTTCAAGGTCAAGAATGGAGCTAGAGCAGACGTGGCCGATGTGCCGAATGCTGCCGGTAGTTTGGCAAGGCGAGAGGAACTCGGCGCAGAGAGAAAGAACATTATCGAGCAGTATCGCGCTCTGATGAGAAAGGCCTCTGGAGAATAGAGTATAATACATACGCGTTTCGTATTGGAATGCTGGATACGATTGTACGAGAGATCTGCGAGCTTATCGCAAGCAGAGCAAACTTCTCTCTCCGAACTGAGTAGGAACGCTGCCTTCTATGTCCAGCATCGAACGTAACCAGCGTTTTCCACCTTCGACTTCCCTTGCGCCAAACTTGACTACGACGCATCCTCGTATCGATGCCGCTGTCCACAGCAATCCATCGCTTAGTTCTTGTTTCTGTCTTGCATTCCGTTTGATGACGAGAGGATCCAAATTTTGAGACGCGTCGTCAGCTTCGTTGCCGGAATCCCACTTCCTGCCTCCGATCCGGGGTATTGACTTGAATTCGTCCATGAAAAATGCCGCAAGACTTGCAAACACAGGTCCATATAGAATTAAAGTACCGAAAGCACCGAGACCGTCCATGCGCCGTGCCAGTGACGTTTGTATAGCGTCGTCACTGGCGTCCAGAGTGACATTGTCACGCAATAGTAACCTCTTATCATCGGATCCGGTGGATCCGTCGACAAGCCAGACTTCGTTCTTGCTGGAATACTTGAAGAAATTCCAATCCTCACCTAAGGCTTTGCGACCTTGACATACCCAGTCCAGAACACAGATGCTGGCATTGGGAAGGGCCTGCTGATGGTGAATGTAGAATCGTTGATTTTGTTCGAATGCGCTTTGAGCAAAGGGTTGAACAGGATCAGGAAGATAAACCAGAGCAGCGGCAGGCTTCAAGTGCATATTCATGTCCTGTCGACTGAGTGTAGATGAGGTTGGTGCCTTGAAGATCTTGGTGCTGCCTTGAGTAAGGATGAGCAGACGAGTGGTGGTGTCAAGATCAATGCGCAGGTTGAGAGAATCACCTGCGACTATACCACCACCATAGGTCAGAATATAAAGAGTGTGAACCTGGTAAGACGAGTCATTGTCGAACGGTGGAGTTATGTTCACAGGAGCAGGCGCAATCAGTTTGAGAGGATACTGATAAGTCAGGGTCTGAAGGACGGGAGCGCCCGGAGGTAGCAAAGCCAGGTGGACATGTCCATGGCCAGGCAAAGAGTCTGTGGGTGGGAAAGGGTTTCTCATGCTCTGCTGAAACAGATATGCAACAAGCTGAGTCGATATAAGGATGGAGGGTCCAGCGGATCAACAATGCCAAGCTTTTGGAGCGAGGTTGCCCTGCGCCACGGACTGGGGCATGCGGGAGTCGGGAGGGAGACGAAAATAGATGGAGTCAGGCACAGTTGGAACCAAGATGCACCACTCGTGCAGCGTCCAACCTGCAAATCTGCTGCATCGCCCTCGTTGCTGCATCGAGCTTGCGTCACTCTTTTTGGCTATCGATACGCTCAGTTCTTTGATTTCTTTCTGCCCCTTGTGACAGTCTACTCAGACGACCAAAAAATCCTCGCCTCCGCCGTGAAGGGGCTTTGTACAACGGGGTAAACACTCGCTCGCTCGCTCGTCCACAAACGCATTCAGTATGAGGAGGAACAACCTATTGCTGGCACTCGCTGCCGGCGCTGTCCTGGCCGCCGCTCAGAACAATAATGCCCAAACCACTGCCGCCGGCACGACCAAGGCCACTTCGGCCGCTCAGACTGCTGCCCCTACGACAGACAAGTTGACTGGAGTCTCGTCCTTTGTCAAGTCTAGCAGTTCCAGCGCTGCCGCCTCGTCCACAACCGACTCTTCCAAGACTTCTGCCTCCAAGACCTCGAGTGGCGCCTCTTCTACCACCGTCTCACACTTGACCGATCTACCTACACTCGCTGGTGCCACCGTCCCCGACATGGTCATTCCTTACACAGCCGACGCTCCCTTTATGCAAAAATCAAACGTACCTGAGGGTACTGTATTCATAGCCGTGGGTGCCTGTCTGGCTTTCTTAGGCGCCTGTGTACTGGCCTGGCGTGTGTGGGTTGCATGGACCATCAACCGCTCTGTCAAGCGTGCTGCCATGGCCAGCGTCATGGCTTCAGATGCAAAGACCAAATACGGCCCTGGTGGCAACCTCTACGCCATGCCTCAAGGCTCTTCCCTCTCTCTCGATGCACTGACCTCGGCTGGCAAGCCTCTATCCTCTGCCGGTCTCAAGAAGGAGAACCGCAAGAGCACACAACCAACAGCAGACCCCTCATCCCTCTTCTTCTCTCCTACTGCTGGTCAGCGCAACTCAGCATACATGCCCATCAACCAGAACCGCAGTTCCACCTACTTGCCTGCTGGATACTACGCCACTCCCGGTGCTCAAGCTGCTGGCGGCCGCGACTCTATGCTCATGGGCGGCGTACCAAACCTGCAACCTACCAACCATCGCTACTCTCGTGCTGAGTACTCTCCACCATCCAGTAGAGATGGCTCTCGCCCACGCAGCAGCATAAACCCACACTCACACCAGAGAACTGGCTCTAACGCCATGCTCAGCCCAACACACAACCTCTACGCTCAACCAAGCACAAGCAGCTTGGCCGTTGGTTATGGCGCTCAAGACGATGGCAGTAACGTCAGCAGCAATGTGCCTGAGCCACGTGCCCCTAGCGCATACTTTGACGACGTGCTCCACGAACATGGTAACGGTCCTCGCGAACGTTACTAGATGTTTTCCTTTTTCTGCTTCAACCATTCATGTCCATCTGCAGCCTTTTTTCTAATCACTTCGGCTATTGATTTTCGCATCTGTTGTTACGATTTTCCTTGCTCTTCACAATTGTACATATGGGACTTGCGGCATATCCTTGCTTTCTTTGTTTGCGCGCGTTGGCTTAGCTGCATCATGTTGCGCTTTTGGAGAAATGGTTTCAGTAGTTCAGCATGGGCGCTGGGTATACCTTGCTCATATCATTAATACCAAGTTTTTGATCCCTTGCCACCTTTTCATCGTCGTCCGTCTTTGATGATCTAATCAGTAAGGATGTTTATGTTAGATCTGGTTCCGAATCGGTGACCCATAGGCCATTTGAACAAGGTACACTCAAACAGTCGATACTACTGATCGGAAAGTAGTCCTGAGAACACGATTTTATTCAGTCGGAATATGGTATTTATCATCTCCACGACAAAAAAAAAAGAGCCACGGTTGACAAGTGCATGCATCACAAGCAAGGGAAAGTGACATTGTGAAGCAAGAAAAGTTTGATTTGGATACATGAATGCAAAGAATGCAATGATAAAGATGGAAGGGAAAAAGCCAGACGCCTTAATCCGAGTCCGACTGATGATAGTAGTGATGGAACAAAAAAACATCCGAGTCCTCAAGAATAGTGCAAGGACCTCGAATCGCAGTAAAGTGTGAAGAGTGGAGTTGAAGAAAGAGTACTCAAATGATCAAGACTTGACTGCCATCAAGCGGATGAGGTAGCCAAGGGTTGACCAGAACGAGTTTACTTGGCCTCAGCAGCCTCAGTCTCAGTTGCAGCAGCCTCAGTGGTGGTGGTCTCGGGCTCGCGGCGGTAAACCTGTCCAGGAGCGTCTCCCCAACCGTTCCAGAGGTGGGGGTTGTATTTCTTGCCCCAAGACGAGAAGGCAGGGTCAGCCTCGGCCTCGCGGCGGTATACCTGACCAGGTGCGTCACCCCAGCCGTTCCAGAGGTGAGGGTTGTACTTCTTGCCCCAGGAGGAGAAAGCGGGTTCAGCTTCACGGCGGTAGACTTGACCAGGAGCATCGCCCCAGCCGTTCCACAGGTGAGGGTTGTACTTCTTGCCCCAGGAAGAGAAGGCAGGATCGGCCTCGGC